>NW_026652290.1:61058417-61065692 GCF_009828535.3 Hylobates moloch | reverse complement strand
TTTCAGCTTTCTACATATGGCTAGCCAGTTTTCCCAGCACCATTTATTATAATAGGGAATCCTTTCCCCATTGCTTGTTTTTGTCAGGTTTGTCAAAGATCAGATAGTTGTAGATGTGTGGTATTATTTCTGAGGGCTCTGTTCTATTCCATTGGTCTCTATCTCTGTTTTGGTACCAGTACCATGCTATTTTGGTTACTGTAGACTTGTAGTATAGTTTGAAGTCAGGTAGCATGATGCCTCCAGCTTTGTTCTTTTGACTTAGGATTGACGCAGCAATGCGGGGTCATTTTTGGTTCCATATGAACTTTAAAGTAGTTTTTCCAATTCTGTGAAGAAAGTCATTGGTAGCTTGATGGGGATGGCATTGAATCTATAAATTACCTTGGGCAGTATGGCCATTTTCACGATATTGATTCTTCCAACCCATGAGCATGGAATGTTCTTCCATTTGTTTGTGTCCTCTTTTATTTCATTGAGCAGTGGTTTGTAGTTCTCCTTGAAGAGGTCCTTCACATCCCTTGTAAGTTGGATTCCTAGGTATTTTATTCTCTTTGAAGCAACTGTGAATGGGAGTTAACTCATGATTTGGCTCTCTGTTTGTCTCGTATTGATGTATAAGAATGATTGTGACTTTTGTACATTGATTTTGTATCCTGAGACTTTGCTGAAGTTGCTTATCAGCTTAAGGAGATTTTGGGCTGAGACGATGGGGTTTTCTAAATATACCATCATGTCATCTGCAAACAGGAACAATTTGACTTCCTCTTTTCCTAATTGAATACCCTTTATTTCCTTCTCCTGCCTGACTGCCCTGGCCAGAACTTCCAACACTATGTTGAATAGGAGTGGTGAGAGAGGGCATCCCTGTTTTGTGCCAGTTTTCAAAAGGAATGCTTCCAGTTTTTGCCCATTCAGTATGATACTGGCTGTGGGTTTGTCATAAATAGCTTTTATTACTTTGAGATACGTCCCATCAATACCTAATTTATTGAGAGTTTTTAGCATGAAGTGTTGTTGAATTTTGTCAAAGGCCTTTTCTGCATCTATTGAGATAATCATGTGGTTTTTGTCTTTGGTTCTGTTTATATGATGGATTACAGTTATTGATTTGCATATGTTGAACCAGCCTTGCATCCCAGGGATGAAACCAACTCGATCATGGTGGACAAGCTTTTTGACGTGCTGCTGGATTTGGTTTGCCAATGTTTTATTGAGGATTTTTTGATTGATGTTCATCAGGGATATTGGTCTAAAATTCTCTTTTTTTGTTGTGTCTCTGCCAGGTTTTGGTATCCAGATGATGCTGGCCTCATAAAATGAGTTAGGGATTGATTGGAATAGTTTCAGAAGGAATGGTACCAGCTCCTCCTTGTATCTCTGGTAGAATTCAGCTGTGAATCCATCTGGTCCTGGACATTTTTGTGGTTGGTAGGCTATTAATTATTGCCTCAATTTCAGACCCTGTTATTGGTCTATTCAGGGATTCAACTTCTTCCTGGTTTAGTCTTGGGAGGGTGTATGTGTCCAGAAATTTATCCATTTCTTCTAGATTTTCTAGTTTATTTGTGTAGAGGTGTTTATAGTATTCTCTGATGGTAGTTTGTATCCCTGTGGGATCAGTGGTGATATCCCCTTTATCATTTTTTATTGCATCTATTTGATTCTTCTCTCTTTTCTTCTTTAGTAGTCTTGCTAGCAGTCTATCTATTTTGTTGATCTTTTCAAAAAACCAGCTCCTGGATTCACTGATTTTTTTTGAAGGGTTTTTTGTGTCTCTATCTCCTTCAGTTCTGCTCTGATCTTAGTTATTTCTTGCCTTCTGCTAGCTTGTGAATGTGTTTGCTCTTGCTTCTCTAGTTCTTTTCATTGTGATGTTAGGGTGTCAATTTTAGATCTTTCCTGCTTTCTCTTGTGGGCATTTAGTGCTATAAATTTCCTGCTATACACTGCTTTAAATGTGTACCAGAGATTCTGGTATGTTGTGTCTTTGTTCTCATTGGTTTCAAAGAACATCTTTATTTCAGGGCAGGCATGCTTTATGTACAGTATAAAAGACTCGGGTTTCTTAAGCTTGGAGTTCCTCTCCTATAATGCAACCCACTGTATGTACATGTGTTATCTGGCCCTTTTCATGTCACTCTAAGGTAATTAAGGTTCAGAGAGCCAATGCAAAAATGTTGATACCTCAGCTACTCTGTTACCGTGAGTAATAAACTGTCCTTCATCTCTGTCATCTCCGACCCAAGGTCATATTTTCTAACAGGATCCATGCAACTGGCAGGCCAACTTATTAGTTTGAAAACATGGTCAGTTCTGGTTCCAAGATGACCAAATAGGAACAGCTCCAGGATACAGCTCCCAGTGTGAGCGATACAGAAGATGGGTGATTTCTGCATTTCCAACTGAGTTACTGCATTCATCTCACTGGGACTTATCGGACAGTGGGTGTAGCCCACGGAGTGTGAGCCAAAGCAAGGCAGGGCATTGCCTCATCCAGGAAGTGCAAGGGGTTGGGGAATTCCCTTTCCTAGCCAAACAAAGCAGTGACAGACGGTACACGGGAAATTGGGACACTCCGGCCCTAATATTGCACTTTTCCAATGGTCTTGGCAAACCGCACACCAGGAGAATATATCCCGCACCTGGCTCACCAGGTCCCATGCCCACGGAGCCTTTCTCACTGCGAGCACAGCAGTCCAAGATCAAACTGCAATGCAGCAACGAGACTGGGGGAGGGGCATCTGCCATTGCAGAGGCTTGACTAGGTAAACAAAGCAGCCAGGAAGCTTGAACTGGGTGGAGCACACCACACCTCAACGAGGCCTGTCTGCCTCTGTAGACTCCACCTCTGGGGGCAGGGAATAGCTGAACAAAAGGCAGCAGAAACTTCTGCAGGCTTAAACATCCCTGTCTGACGATTTGAAGAGAGCAGTGGTTCTCCCAGCATGGAGTTTGAGATCTGAGAACAGACAGACTGCCTCCTCAAATGGGTCCCTGACCCCTGAGTAGCCTAACTGGGAGACACCTCCCAGTAGGGCCGACTGACACCTCATACAGCTGGGTGCCCCTCTACGATGAAGCTTCCAGAGGAAGGATCAGGCAGCAACATTTACTATTCTGCAATATTTGCTGTTCTGCAGCCTCCACTGGTGATACCCAGGTAAACAGGGTCTGGAGTGGCCCTCCAGCAAATTCCAACAGACCTGCAGCTGAGGGTCCTGACGGTTAGAAGGAAAACTAGCAAACAGAAAAGAACAACATCAACAAAAAGGACATCCACACCAAAACCCCATCTGTAGGTCACCATTATCAAAAACCAAAGGTAGATAAAACCACAAAGATGGGGAGAAACCAGAGCAGAAAAGCTGAAAATTCTAAAAATCAGACCATCTCTTCTCCTCCAAAGGATCGCAGCTCCTCGCCAGCAACAGAACAAAGCTGGACAGAGAATGATTTTGACGAATTGACAGAAGTAGGCTTCAGAAGATCGGTAATAACGAACTACTCCGAGCTAAAGGAGGATGTTCGAACCTATCATAAGGAAGCTAAAAACCTTGAAAAAAAATTAGACGAACGGCTAACTAGAATAACCAGCATAGCGAAGACCTTAAATGACCTGACGGAGCTGAAAACCATGGCACGAGAACTACGTGACTCATGCACAAGCTTCAGTAGCCAATTCGATCAAGTGGAATAAAGGGGATCAAGGACTGAAGATCAAATGAATGAAATGAAGCGAGAAGAGAAGTTGAGAGAAAAAAGAGTGAAAAGAAATGAACAAAGCCTCCAAGAAATATGGTAATATGTGAAAAGACCAAATCTACATCTGATTGGTGTACCTGAAAGTGATGGGGAGATGGAACCAAGTTGGAAAACACTCTTCAGGATATTATCCAGGAGAACTTCCCCAACCTAGTGAGGCAGGACAACATTCAAATTCAGGAAACACAGAGAATGCCACAAAGATACTCCTCGAGAAGAGCAACCCCAAGACACATAATTGTTAGATTCACCAAGGTTGAAATGAAGGAATATGTTAAGGGCAGCCAGAGAGAAAGGTTGGGTTACCCACAAAGGGAAGCCCATCAGACTAACAGCTGATCTCTCAGCAGAAACTCTACAAGCCAGAAGAGAGTGGGGGCCAATATTCAACGTTCTCAAAGAAAAGAATTTTCAACCCAGAATTTCACATCCGGCCAAACTAAGCTTCGTAAGTGAAGGAGAAATAAAAGCCTTTACAGACAAGCAAATGCTGAGAGATTCTGTCACCACCAGGCCTGTCTTACAAGATCTCCTGTAGGAAGCACTAAACATGGAAAGGAACAAATGGTACCAGCCACTGCAAAAACATGCCAAATTGTAAAGACCATCAAGACTAGGAAGAAACTGCATCAACTAATGAGCAAAATAACTGCTAATATCATAATGACAGGATCAAATTAACACATAACAATATTAACCTTAAGTGTAAATGCGCTAAATGCTCCAATTAAAAGACACAGACTGGCAAATTGGATAAAAAGTTAAGACCCATCAGTGTGCTGTATTCAGGAGACCCATCTCACGTGCAGAGACACACAGGCTCAAAATAAAGGGATGGAGGAAGATCTACCAAGCAAATGGAAAACAAAAAAAGGCAGGGGTTGCAATCCTAGTCTCTGATAAAACAGACTTTAAACCAACAAAGATCAAAAGAGACAAAGAAGGCCATTACATAATGGTAAAGGGATCAATTCAACAAGAAGAGCTAACTATCCTAAATATATATGCACCCAGTACAGGAGCACCCAGATTCATAAAGCAAGTCCTTACAGACTTACAAAGAACTTAGACTCCCACACAATAATAATGGGAGACTTGAACACCCCACCATTAACATTAGACAGATCTATGAGACAGAAAGTTAACAAGGATATCCAGGACCTGAACACAGCTCTGCACCAAGCGAACCTAATAGACATCTACAGAACTCTCCACCCCAGATCAACAGAATATACATTCTTCTCAGCATCACATCACACTTATTCCACAATTGACCATATAGTTGGAAGGAAAGCACTCCTCAGCAAATGTAAAAGAACAGAAATTTATAACAGTCTCTCGGACCACAGTGCAATCAAATTAGAACTCAGGATTAAGAAACTCACTCAAAACTGCTCAACTACATGGAGACTGAACAACCTGCTCCTGAATAACTACTGGGTACATAACGAAATGAAGGCAGAAATAAAGATGTTGTTTGAAACCAATGAGAACAAAGACACAACATACCAGAATCTCTGGGACACATTTAAAGCAGTGTGTGGAGGGAAATTTACAGCACTAAATGCCCACAAGAGAAAGCAGCAGAGATCTAAAATCGACACCCTAACATCACAATTAAATAGTTAGAACTAGAGAAGCAAGAGCAAATGCATTCAAAAGCTAGCAGAAGGCAAGAAATAACTAAGATCAGAGCAGAACTGAAGGAGATAGAGACACAAAAAAACCCTTCAAAAAATCAGTGAATACAGGAGCTGGTTTTTTTGAAAAGATCAACAAAATTGATAGACTGCTAGCAAGACTAATAAAGAAGAAAAGACAAGAGAATCAAATAGATGCAAAAAAAATGGTAAAAGGGATATCACCACCGATCCCACAGAGATACAAACTACCATCAGAGAATACTATAAACACCTCTACACAAATAAACTAGAAAACCTAGAAGAAGTGGATAAATTTCTGGACACATACACCCTCCCAACGCTAAACCAGGAAGAAGTTAAATCTCTGACTTGACCAATAACAGGCTCTGAAATTTAAGCAATAATTAATAGCCTACCAACTAAAAAAACTCCAGGACCAGACAGATTCAAAGCCAAATTCTACCAGAGGTACAAAGAGGAGCTGGTACCATTCCTTCTGTAACTATTCCAATCAATAGAAAAAGAGGGATTCCTCCCTAACTCATTTTATGAGGCCAGCATCAACCTGATACCAAAGCCTGGCAGAGACACAACAAAAAAAGAGAATTTTAGACCAATATCCCTGATGAACATCAATGCAAAAATCCTCAATAAAAATACTGGCAAACCGAATCCAGCAGCACATCAAAAAGCTTATCCACGACAATCAAGTCAGCTTCATCCCTGGGATGCAAGGCTGGTTCAGCATATGCAAATCAATAAACATAATCCATCATATAAACAGAACCAAAGACAAAAACCACATGATTATCTCAATAGATGCAGAAAAGGCCTTTGACAAAATTCAACAACCCTTCATGCTAAAACTCTGAATAAACTAGGTATTGATGGGACATATCTCAAAATAATAAAAGCTATTTACAACAAACCCACAGCCAATATCATACTGAATGAGCAAAAACTGGAAGCATTCCCTCTGAAAGCTCGCACAAGACAGGGATGCCCTCTCTCACCACTCCTATTCAACATAGTGTTGGAAGTTCTGGCCAGGGCAATCAGGCAAGAGAAAGAAATAAAGGGTATTCAATTAGGAAAAGAGGAACTCAAATTGTTACTGTTTGCAGATGACACGATCGTATGTTTAGAAAACCCCATCGTCTCAGCCCAAAATCTCCTTAAGCTGATATGCAACTTCAGCAAAGTCTCAGGATACAAAATCAATGCGCAAAAATCACAAGCATTCCTATACACCAATAATAGACAAACAGAGAGCCAAATCATGAGTGAACTCCCATTCACAACTGCTTCAAAGAGAATAAAATACCTAGGAATCCAACTTACAAGGGATGTAAAGGACCTCTTCAAGGAGAACTACAAACCACTGCTCAATGAAATAAAAGAGGACACAAACAAATGGAAAAACATTCCATGCTCATGGATAGGAAGAATCAATATTGTGAAAAATGGCCACACTGCCCAAGATAATTTATAGATTCAATGCCATCCCCATCAAGCTACCAATGACTTTCTTCACAGAATTGGAAAAACTACTTTAAAGTTCATATGGAACCAGAAAAGACCCCGCATTTCCAAGAAAATCCTAAGGCAAAAGAATAAAGCTGGAGGCATCACGCTACCTGACTTCAAACAATACTACAAGGCTACAGTAACCAAAATGGCATGGTACTGGTACCAAAACAGAGATATAGACCAATGGAACAGAAAAGAGCCCTCAGAAATAATGCCACACACATATACAACCATCTGATCTTTGACAAACCTGACAAAAACAAGAAATGGAGAAAGGATTCCCTATTATGATAAATGGTGCTGGGAAAACTGGCTAGCCATATGTAGAAAGCTGAAA
>NW_026652290.1:61021591-61058317 GCF_009828535.3 Hylobates moloch | reverse complement strand
ATTATTGCCTCAATTTCAGAGCCTGTTATTGGTCTATTCAGAGATTCAACTTCTTCCTGGTTTAGTCTTGGAAGGGTGTATGTGTTGAGGAATTTCTCCATTTCTTCTAGATTTTCTAGTTTATTTGCATAGAGGTGTTTATAGTATTATCTGTTTGTAGTTTGTATTTCTGTGGGATCGGTGGTGATATCCCCTTTATCATTTGTTATTGCATCTATTTGATTCTTCTCTCTTTTCTTTATTAGTCTTGCTAGCAGTCTATCAATTTTGTTGATCCTTTCAAAAAACCAGCTCCTGGATTCATTGATTTTTTGAAGGGTTTTTTGGGTCTCTATGTCCTTCAGTTCTGCTCTGATCTGATCTTAGTTATTTCTTGCCTTCTGCTAGCTTTTGAATGTGTTTGCTCTTGCTTCTATAGTTCTTTTAATTGTGATGTTAGGGTGTCGATTTTAGATCTCTGCTGCTTTCTCTTGTGGGCATTTAGTGCTATAAATTTCCCTCTACACACTGCTTTGAATGTGTCCCAGAGATTCTGGTATGTTGTGTCTTTGTTCTCGTTGGTTTCAAAGAACATCTTTATTTCTGCCTTCATTTCGTTATGTACCCAGTAGTCATTCAGGAGCAGGTTGTTCAGTTTCCATGTAGTTGAGTGGTTTTGAGTGAGTTTCTTAATCCTGAGTTCTAGTTTGATTGCACTGTGGTCTGAGAGACAGTTTGTTATAATTTCTGTTCTTTTACATTTGCTGAGGAGTGCCTTACTTCCAACTATGTGGTCAGTTTTGGAATAGGTGTGGTGTGGTGCTGAAAAGAATGTATATTCTGTTGATTTGGGGTGGAGAGTTCTGTAGATGTCTATTAGGTCTGCTTGGTGCAGAGCTGAGTTCAATTCCTGGGTATCCTTGTTAACTTTCTGTCTTGTTGATCTGTCTAATGTTGATAGTGGGGTATTAAAGTTTCCCATTATTATTGTGTGGGAGTTTAAGTCTCTTTGTAGGGCACTAAGGACTTGCTTTATGAATCTGGGTGCTCCTGTATTGGGTGCATATATATTTAGGATAGTTAGTTCTTCTTGTGGAATTGATCCCTTTACCATTATGTAATGGCCTTCTTTGTGTCTTTTGATCTTTGTTGGTTTAAAGTCTGTTTTATCCGAGACTAGGATTGCAACCCCTGCCTTTTTTTGTTTTTGTTTTCCATTTGCTTGGTAGATCTTCCTCCATCCCTTTATTTTGAGCCTATGTGTGTCTCTGCATGTGAGATGGGTTTCCTGAATACAGCACACTGATGGGTCTTGACTCTTTATCCAACTTGCCAGTCTATGCCTTTTAATTGGAGCATTTAGCCGATTTACATTTAAGGTTAGTATTGTTATATGTGAATTTGATCCTGTCATTATGATGTTAGCTGGTTATGTTGCTTGTTAGTTGATGCAGTTTCTTCCTAGCCCCGATGGTCTTTACAATTTGGCATGTTTTTGCAGTGGCTGGTACCGGTTGTTCCTTTGCATGTTTAGTGCTTCCTTCAGGAGCTTTTTTAGGGCAGGCCTGGTGGTGACAAAATCTCTCAGCATTTGCTTGTCTGTAAAGGATTTTATTTCTCCTTCACTTATGAAGCTTAGTTTGGCTGGATATGAGATTCTGGGTTGAAAATTCTTTTCTTTAAGAATGTTGAATATTGGCCCCCACTGTCTTCTGGCTTGTAGAGTTTCTGCCAAGAGATCAGCTGTTAGTCTGATGGGCTTCCCTTTGTGGGTAACCCGACCTTTCTCTCTGGCTGCCCTTAACATTTTTTGCTTCATTTCAACTTTGGTGAATCTGACAATTATGTTTCTTGGAGTTGCTCTTCTCGAGGAGTATCTTTGTGGCATTCTCTGTATTTCCTGAATTTGAATGTTGGCCTGCCTTGCTAGATTGGGGAAGTTCTCCTGGATAATATCCTGCTGAGTGTTTTCCAACTTGGTTCCATTCTCCCCATCACTTTCAGGTACACCAATCAGACGTAGATTTGGTCTTTTCACATAGTCCCATATTTCTTGGAGGCTTTGTTCGTTTCTTTTTATTCTTTTTTCTCTAAACTTCTCTTCTCATTTCATTTCATTCATTTCATCTTCCATCGCTGATACCCTTTCTTCCAGTTGATCGCATCAGCTACTGAGGCTTCTGCATTCGTCACGTAGATCTTGTCCCATGGTTTTCAGCTCCATCAGGTCCTTTAAGGACTTCTCTGCATTGGTTTTTCTAGTTATCCATTCGTCTAATTTTTTTTCAAAGTTTTTAACTTCTTTGCCATTGGTTCGAACTTCCTCCTTTAGCCCGGAGTAGTTTAATCTTCTGAAGCCTTCTTCTCTCAACTCATCAAAGTCATTCTCCATCCAGCTTCGTTCTGTTGCTGGTGAGGAGCTGTGTTCCTTTGGAGGAGGAGAGGTGCTCTGATTTTTAGAGTTTCCAGTTTTCCTGCTCTGTTTTTCCCCCATCTGCGTGGTTTTATCTACCTTTGGTCTTTGATGATGGTGAGGTACAGATGGGTTTTTGGTGTGGATGTCTTTTCTGTTTGTTAGTTTTCCTTCTAACAGTCAGGACCCTCAGCTGCAGGTCTGTTGGAGTTTGCTGGAGGTCCACTCCAGACCCTGTTTGCTTGGGTATCCGCAGCGGTGGCTGCAGAACAGCGGATATTGGTGAACCACAAATGCTGCTGCCTGATTGTTCCTCTGGAAGTTTTGTCTCAGAGGAGTACCTGGCCATGTGAGGTGTCAGTCCACCCCTACTGGGGGCTGCCTCCCAGTTAGGCTACTCGGGGGGTCAGGGACCCACTTGAGGAGGCAGTCTGCCCGTTCTCCGATCTCAAGCTGCATGCTGGGAGAACCACTACTCTTTTCAAAGCTGTCAGACAGGGACATTTAAGTCTGCAGAGGTTAGTGCTGTCTTTTGTTTGTCTGTGCCCTGCCCCCAGTGGTGGAGCCTACAGAGGCAGGCAGGCCTCCTTGAGCTGTGGTGGGCTCCATGCAGTTTGAGCTTCCCAGCCACTTTGTTTACCTACTCAAGCCTGGGCAATGGCAGGCTCCCTCCCCCAGCCTCGCTGCCACCTTGCAGTTTGATCTCAGACTGCTGTGCCAGCAATGAGCGAGGTTCCGTGGGCGTAGGACCCTCCGAGCCAGGTGCGAGATATAATCTCCTGGTGTGCCATTTGTTAAGCCCATTGGGAAAGCACAGTATTAGGGTGGGTGTGACCTGATTTTCCAGGTGCCATCTGTCACCCCTTTCTTTGACTAGGAAAGGGAATTCCCTGACCCCTTGCGCTTCCCGGGTGAGGCGATGCCTCCCCCTGATTCAGCTCATGCATGGTGTGCTGCACCCACTGTCCTGCACCCACTGTCCAGCACTCCCCAGTCAGATGAACCCAGTACCTCAGTTGGAAATGCAGAAATCACCCATCTTCTGCGTCACTCATGCTGGGAGCTCTAGACTGGAGCTGTTCCTATTTGGCCATCTTGGCTCCACCCTCCCAGCTAATTTTTTGTATTTTTAGTAGAGACAGGGTTTCATCGTGTTAGCTAGAATGGTCTGGATCTCCTGACCTCGTGATCCACCTGCCTCGGCCTCCCAAAGTGCTGGGATTGCAGGTGTGAGCCACCGCGCCTGGCGAATAGCTACCCATTTTTAAACAGAATGGGAAATTTGGCCAGGCGCTCATGCCTGTAATCCCAGTACTTTGGGAGGCTGAAGGTGGTGGATCATTTGAGGTCAGGAGTTCAAGACTAGCCTGGCCAACATGATGAAACTCTGTCTCTACAAAAAAAAAAAAAAGAAAAGATCCAGGCATGGTGATGTATGCCTGTAATCCCAGATACTAGGTAGGCTGAGGCCAGAGAATCACTTGAACCCTGGAGGCGGAGGTTGCAGTGAGCCAAGATCGTGCCCCTGCACTCTAGCCTGGGTAACAGACTGAAACTCCGTCTTGAAAAAAAAGAATAGAAAATTTAGCTGCTTTTTCCCTCCTCCATTCTTACCCTCAGTCCCATCCCCTTCAGGCTTTGGTGCTATTATCACATTTGACATTTTATTTGGGGGCTAGATTCATGCACATTTCATATCTAGTCATGGGTGGTATTGGATTATGCTATGTGATATATTCCCAATAAATAGAATCAATTTCAAGCCACCAGAAATACATTAAACTTATAGAAACTTCTACCCCAAGGCCTGCTATGAATTTAAGTCTATGGTCTATGTGGTGCTAATTCCAAATAATTCCTATCTGCCTCTAAATTGTTTCAATTCTTAACATTGCTATATTTTCTTATTTCCTTAAATTTTATTTTAACTTTTATTGTCCTGAAAGTTCTTATGATTTAATTAGCATATTTTCCATTCTTACCTTGGAATGTATGCTTCTAGAATAACGTATGCAGTTTTAATTGCTGAAACTTAAGGAAATTATTGAAGATATTCAGGAGCAGAGAGTTACAATAAATGTTTGACAAAGAGCTACTGCTGAGTAGGGAACAACAAAAATGATTAGAGCTTTTGGGTTTGTGAAAGCAAAGATTCAGAGGGCGCATGGTTAAAGCTTTTAAAATCAAGAGGCAAAAATGAGGTGAATCTAATTGTAGTATCCTTACGCTAACACTAGAAGATTTCTTGCAACTTTTAAGAAATAAATTGAGAAAAAAAAGCTTGAGTTTCATAATAGGAAATTTCATTAGGTAACTTCTTTTGCCCCTCCGGATCTACTTTTTGTCCTTTTCTACCCTGCTCTGGTCCTAGGAGGCTCATCTACACTGACCACATCACCAGGCATGTTTGCCTTCTGGCTTAGTGATGGGCTTGGTGAGTGGGGTGGGGATGAGCAGCACTGTGGCAGGAGAGTGGAAAATGGAGGAAAGTGAGATTGGGGTATTTATTCCCCAGCTTCCTCCCCACCAGGGTGGCCAAGGTTGGCTGAGTTTGTCTACTGAAAGCTACCACTTGTGTCACACAGTTCTTTCCATACGCTTTGTGAGTTCTGGTAAACATATCTTCTCCTCTCCATTTCAGAATTATGAGCAGTAATGGCCCCTTATTGTTGCAAATTCCAGATACTATATGCTATTGCTGATTTCTGTAAACCCTGCTCGGGCCTTGCAAATAGTGCCTTGACTACTCTCAATTGCCCACATGGAGTGTGCCCTCTCTTTCCAGACCCATGCCGAACCCTGACTGATGTACTAATTAATGGACCAAGAGATCTCTGTAATTAAGAAATAAGCGTAGAAAATACAAATGTTTAAAAAGTGACCATGGATGAGACACTAGCCCTGACTTTGGGAAAGAGGTGAATATTAGACCATTTTGCGATTGTATTGTTGGGGCCAAGGAGCACCTGTTGGGCTGAATGGTTGGGTGGAAGTAGGCTTTTTCTTTTGAGAGAATGAATGTTCCCACTATCAGTCATCCTTGAAGTGGATAATCCCCATGTGGGAAATAAACTAAAACTACGGACTGTAGAAGGAGGGACCTCCACCTGTCTTTGAATTAGGGATCTATTTGGTCCTGGACTTTGAGGTATGAAAAGGCAGGCTCATGCTGGAGTAAGCTGTGCCCAGGGAAGCTGCAACATCAAGCTTCTATTTTTGTCAGAGTGGCAACAGGGACAACAGCAGTTCAGAGAAGGAAACAACCAGCATATTTTGATAAGAAACTCCAGGTAAAGAACCCCTAGGCCCAAAAGGTATTACATCTTCATCCTAGCCCCACCAAAAAGCAGGAATCATTATCAGGATGTTTTCTTTGGACCAAAGGAAAAAGTTTATCTTTCCTGAGGCTGAAGTCAGGATAACAGTGGGCTTCAGTGGGTAGATATGAGAACATGATAGCAGAGCTCTCCTGAAGGTCAAAACAATGAGTTGAAAAAATGAGAGAGGAAGCATGGGGGAGCTCTGTTTTAGAGCAAATATACGGTAGTACCAGTAAAGTTTCACATATAGTTGAAACCACTTTAAGAGAGTTGAATTTCCAGCAAGTGGGTTCGTAGGAGAGAATACTGTAATATTTTTGGTATGAAATGGAAGGATACTTTCCATTGTAGTCATAGACCGGAATCTGGGAATAAATGGGTTACAGAAATAGCTTCTAGGCCAAGCACAGTGGCTCATACCTATAATCCCAGAACTTTGAGAGGCCGAGGTTGGAGGATCGCTTCAGCCCAGGAGTTCAAGATCAGCCTGGACAACACAGTGAGACCCCATCTATCTAAAAAACAAAATGAAACAAAATTAGTTGGGTCTGGTGGTGTGCAACTGTCCTAGCTTCTTGGGAGGCTAAAGTGGGAAGATCCACTGAGCTCAGAAAGTCGAGGCTGCAGTGAGCTGTGATGGTGCCATTGTGCTCCAGCCTAGGTGACAGAGCAAGACACAGTTCTTAAAATGAACCGACAAACAAACGAAACAGAAATAGCTTCTAATGGGTTAGGTAAACCCTATGTGTGGTAAATTGATAGTACTTTCCTGATGGGAGCTGAAACACATTCCTGACCTTTTGGATTGATACTGGAGAAACCAGACCTTCCCACAAACTCCCTTGCTACTGCTGCTGGGATCAGAATGCAGGATTTGGTGAGTATGGCAACATTTAAGGATTTTTTTTTTTATTGAGGTTGTGCAATTCATTCTCCCTATATTAGAGAGAGAAATAGTTCTTGGGGCTTTCACAAGGTTGATATGATGCTCTGATTTCTATTTTGGTGTAATGGGACTTAGAATCTCATTAGGGGCTAAACCAAGTCTCATTAGTCATATGAGCTTTGCGCATTTACCAAAAACTTGTTATATGCTCTGGTGAGAAAAGGAAGGGCCTGGTGTGCCAGCTGAAAGGATATCGCCTGACAACTTCCATAATATAATGTGGAGCTTGGGCTCAGCTCATGTGGGCAGTGAACCCAGGTATCATCCAAAAATATTGCCGTGAGTTACCAATTTGCATCAGATGCACGTTCCAATATTTTTTGAAAATATCAAAAGTAGCAATATATTCAGTGTTTTGTAACAGCTCAAGGAGATAAATTACTGAAAGAGGAATATGAACTCCCATACCAAGAATAATTTCTCCTGTCCTTGGAAAATGTTAATCAAACTTTAGAGATCTAACTAACCTAATATCTTAAAGTGATAACCTGGGATAAGGAGAGATTGAGACTTAAGGTTTTAATATGAATTATTCTATGAACTACATCTTCCTGAATATGTTTGAAGCCTGCAGCGTCAGGCTTTCTCCTGTCTGCCACGACCAATTATATATAAGTGGGTTCAAAAATTCCACTTCAGGGACATTTTGTTTCTCCACAGGCATAATCATTACTCTCAGGAATTTGTGAGCCCTCCTCAAGAAGTCTTTTTCTGTGTGAAGACAGTGAGACCCCCTGTAGTGTGTTCTCATTAATCTGTTTCTAAGTAATCTGATCGAGGGTTCATCTGCCTAGCCCCAAGTTGCCCTGCCTCCCTGTCCTCTTTTGAACTTTCTACTTAAACCTGATGTCATCTTCTCCAAGAGCATGTGACTCAGGCAGCATAATGTCAGGGAACAGGGCTGAACTATTATAGACACAGTGGATTAGCAGCCAAGGAGTGGTTCCTCTGACTTGGGCTAGCCAGGGTTCTCTGAGGATTCATTCTCTGGCAATGCTGCCACTCAGACTGTAACAGCTTTGTAATTTTGAGGAGTAATTCTGAATTACAACATGGCAGGATCCACAATGGATGAGCCCATCTTCTGGGTGCACTATGTGGGCATATTATCTCAATTATACGACTTGAACAAAACCTCCAAGAAAGAGTGAGGTCTTTGGTTCTAATGTTTCCAGTTTGATCCTGTTACAGTTTTAATTCCATCACACACCTCCGTTCCACACACACCCCTTTGGGTCCTTTTATTCTTCAGAAAATCCTCCTCAGGTTCCGAGGGCTGTACCTCCCTTACCAAGACAAGTTCATTTTATGACCAGCACAGCTTTATCAAGCATAGAGGGATAGGAATGGTGAATTGTCTCCTACAGCCTTTCATTGGCACTGTAGGATGAGTATGATTCAGGGCTCCACTACATCTTCAATAGCAATGTCATATAAAAGGCAATGTCTATGCGAACATTCTGAAAACTGAACATAAGGCATGAATTTTTTAAGGTCCAGCCTATTTCTACAATAGGCAAATTAGATTAATCTTCATACCAATTTACCCATAACAGAGTAGCAGTTTCTGGAAAATAGGTAGATGTCTTTCTACATCATAATTAAATGGTAATTAATTTGCTAACATTAGCCAAACACTCAAAGGGTAGATACTTAGGCTGACAAGAAGAAAGGGGCACAAACTTGACTTCTGCCAACTAGAATGTTTCTCAGGTTTTCCTTAGAATATACCTCATCAGAATTGCCTTCTTCATTTAAACCAATTCTCATCATTAGGTTTGAGGTTAATTATAGTAGGAACATAGCCAAAGGGCAATTGATTTGTGCTGATTGAAGTATCTCAGAGAAACAACATGGCAAAAACTTAACTGGGCTCTGCAGCTAATTTGAGATTCCTTCCCCTGATATTTATAGATTGTGGTTATTGTCATTGTTGTTGTTCCAAGTATATTTTGGTTCTGTCTGTTCAGGAGCAGAGGACAGTCAGCTAAAATATCTTTGCTGCCAACAACTATGTATCTTTTTTATTCTTTTTGTTTTTTGAGATGGAGTTTCACTCTTGTTGCCCAGGCTAGAGTGCAGTGGTGCCATCTTGGCTCACTGCAACCTCTGCCTCCCAGGTTCAAGTGATTCTCCTGCCTGAGCCTCCCGAGTAGCTGGGATTATAGGTACTCACCGCCATGCCCAGCTAATTTTTAAAAATATTTTTAGTAGGGATGGGGTTTCACCATCTTGGCCAGCTGGCCAGGCTGGTCTCGAACTCCTGACCTCAGGTGATCTACCCGCCTTGTCCTCCCAAAGTGCTGGGATTACAGTCTTGAGCCACCGCGCCTGGCCTTCCTTTTATTCTTCAGAAAATCCTCCTCAGGTTCAGGGGACTATACCTCCCTTATAAGACAAGTTCATTTCATTAATGCTGTGGGTTTTCTCTTTCAAAAATAAATATAGAAAAATAGTTTGGCAGTTCCTAAAAAGGTAAAACATAAAATTACCATACAACCCAGCAATTCCAGTCATAAGAACTGAAAACAGGTATTCAAATAAATACCAGCACTTTGGCAGGCCGAGGCGGGCGGATCACGAGGTCAGGAGGTCAAGACCATCCTGGGTAACACAGTAAAACCCTGCCTCTACTAAAAATACAAAAAATTAGCCGGGCATGGTGGCATGTGCCTGTAGTCCCAGCTACTCAGGAGGCTGAGGCAGGAAAATCCCTTGAACCCAGGAGGCAGAGGTTGCAGTGAGCCAAGATTGCACCACTGCACTCCAGCCTGGGTGAGAGAGTGAGACTCTGTCTCAAAACAAACAAACGAACAACAAATAAATAATAGTACACAAATGTTCATAGCAGCACAATTCACAATAGTCAAAAGTGGCAACAACCCAGGTGTCCATCAATAGATGAATGAATAAACCAATTGTGGTATATGCATACAAAAGAATATTATTCAGTCATGAAAAAAGAATGCTGTGACATGGATGAACCTTGAAAACATTAGGCTAAGTGGAAAGAGGCCAGACACAAAGGTCACATATGGGATGATTCCATTTATATGAAATATCCTGAAAGGGTAAATTCATAGAGATAGAAAGCAGATAGATGGTTTCTAGGGCCTTGTGGTAAGTGGGTATGGATTTTCTTCGTGGGGTGATAAAACATTTTGGAATTTGATATAGATGGTAGTTGCAAAATATTGTGAATATACTAAATGCCTCTGAGTTTTTCACCTTAAAATGGTTCATTTTATGTTATGCAAATTTTGCCTCAATAAAGTAATTTGAAAATAAATGCAAAATAGCACTTTGTTCAATTCTCTGCATGAAGTACGATGCAACTCAGAATACCCTTCAGCCTTAGGCAAGAGGACTATAAGCCATAGGTAGAGAAACAACTGTTTGTACCAATTCCTGACAATAGGAAGCTACGTTAGCTACCTGTAACATACCAGCTTCATAAAGAGAAGCCTGACAGTTCACCAAAAAGAGAAACGATACCCAGTCCTCATATTTGTTGACAGCCATTTCAAAATAGAAGAGCCATTCATTTCTATGACAGCTACAGAGCTTGAGATTAAATTTTTTCATGCTTCACAAAAAATGTACTTTCAATAGAAAAATGATATACTTGTTTTTGTGAAAAGAATCTTGCAATTGGTGATCTGTAGAAGAAAAATAGCCTATTTCTGCTCATACATTCCATTGCATTTAAATTTTTAATACAAAGATAAAGTCAAGAATTCTCTACTTCTCAGCATCAGGAGGTGTCAGGATTGCCATTCATCATAAAATCAGAGAGGCAAGAACAATACTTAAGGTTTTGGGACTTAGACCCAGTGAGGGCCAGGGAAATAAAGGAAGAAAAGAAAGACATGGTATAGGAATTTAGTATTTGAGGGATATCACACGAGGTGGAGGTTGGTGATCTTCTGTTCTTCCTTCCCAGAGGAAAGAGGAAATGTGCTTAACTGCAGAGGGGTTTCTATTTGGCATTAATGTGTTCTTGCTGCAAGAATTAAAAGACATCAAAATAAGACACTAAAGGGGAGTATAATGTTTCTTCAGGAGACATTTTTAAGACTCAGGTTAGTAAGCGTTTCTCTGGGAAGCTGGTGGACTTGATGAGCTCTGAAGGGACAGTCCACTTTTCTGACTCTGGGAAAGCTGTAACAGATCAGGACAGAAAGGACAACTTTCTTTCTAATAACTTAATAGACCTCTCTGCCTGTATCTAACATAATTAATAGCTTCATGATTACTTTCTTATTGTCCTAACCTTAGTGAGGACAAGGATCAAAGTCACTATTGCAGTAAGCACCTCCCTACCCCAGCTAAGTTTTGCATTCTCTGGTTTAGTTCTTAACCTTTTTCTCACAAATCTATTTGATCATCTTTGTGGCATTTTTGTCATTATTTTAAACCTCTTTATTGTCCTCAGAAGTAATCTCTATGATGCGGGAGCCCAACTTTTGAAAGGAAGTGTAAGTGCTATTTAAATAAATATGCAAAAATAATAGAATGCATGAGTTGTCCACCCATTTTGTTTCTAGTTGCTATCGTTTTATATAGGGTCACAGAAAAACCCTTGTTTGGAAGAGGTTGGGGTGTGCAGTGTGGGACCGACGGGAGGACAGGGAGCAAGGAGGAGATGGTATTGATGCACTGCCCCATGAGGACTTTATTGGAAAATAAAAACTGGCCCTGGAGCCAGGAATTCCTCAAATTAAATATTAAAGACTCGTCTGACCAGAACTCTTGTGCTACATTTATATTTTACTAATTAAAGGCCAAAGGATTGAGTGAGGCAAAGAAACAACCAATAGTTTACTTACTACTACACAGCCAATCAGTAGCAGAACTGACGTTAGGAGTACTTTATTATGAATTCAGTGCTACGTGTACTGAACTAGGCTGCCCACATTTGGAAGCTCATTTAATATAAAATAAATATATTGTGAAGTGTCTCCTTTCAACCTTGTCCACTTCATCGGTATGACCTCTGGAGAGGCAGTGGTGGTTCCCATTCCTGAGGCAGCTGTCTTCCCTCCTTCTGTCTCCACTATATTCTGGAGTTCACCTACCATGGCATTACTCACTGTTGCCATCTGGCTCGTGGAAATGAAGAATGCATCTTTTTGTATTCTTGCTGTCCAGCATACCAGTGCTTCCTCCATGAATTTGAAAGACATATTGGCTGACCTAATGCGTAAGAATCAGGCCAGAATTAAGACCTTCAGGCAGCAACATGGCAAGATGGTAGCAGGCCAAATCACTGTGAACATGAAAAATGATGGCACGAGAAGCACCAAGGACTGGTACATGAAATGTCAGTTCTTGATCCTGATGATAGTATCTGTTTTTTTAAGGTCATGGTATGCCTGAATGCTGCCCAAAACTAAAGGTGGAAAAGAATTAAGGGTGGCAAAGATGTGTCAGATGAGCATTTAAGAGAAGACATCTCGAACAAACTCAGGACAGGTTGTCCCAGGCTCTGGCCATGCAGTCTTCTAAGGAAGACTGATTCATGGTATACCTGCCAGTGAGAGTTTGCTCTGGAACACCTGCTTAGTGACCCCATGTTAAGCTGACTGCTCAACTCTACAAGATTCTGTCCAATAACCTCTTAGAGCAGGGCAAGGGCAAGAATCCTTGGCCCAATGTTGATGCTCACAGTGAGGTGTTGCTCCAGTACTATGGTATGATGGAGACGAATTACTACATAGTCCTATTTGGGGTGTCATAAGCAGTGGGTATACTGGCACAGCACATCTGGAGGTGAGCCCGAGGCCTCCCTCTAGAGAGGTCCAAGTCCATGAGCACAGATGCTCTGATGAAGTTGTGAATTCTAAGGGTAAAACTGAAGACTGTGGGGGAAACTGACTACCAGAAAGTAAGAAAGCTTAAAAAGAAAGTGTACTTTTTTTTAATTTTAGGAAGACTTTGAAAACTTAAGATTAAATTGTATCTGAGGCACTGAAAATACATTTGAGGTAAAAATATATATTAAAACATTAAATAATGAATAGTGATCCCATATATATATGATACATATATGATATGATATATATGATATATATATGTCACATTTTCTTTCTCCAATCATCCATTGATGGACACTACTTAGGTTGATTCCATATCTTATTGTAAATATTGCTGCAATAAACATAAGCGTGCAAATATCTTTTTTATATAATGATTTCTTTTCTTTTGGGTAGATAGCCAGCAGTGAGATTGCTGGATCAAGGGGTAGTTCTATCTTTAGTATTTGAGAAATCTCCATACTATTTTCCATAGGGGTTTTACTAATTTATGTTCTTACCAACAATGTATAAGTGTTCCATTTTCTCCACATCCTTGCCAACATCTGTTGTTTTTTAACGTTTTATTAATAGCCATTCTGACTGATGTAAGATGGTATCTCATGGTGGTGTTAATTTGCATTTCTCTGATGATTAGTGATGTAGAGCATTTTTTCATGTTCGGTGGCTACTTGCATGTGTTCTTTTGAGAAATGTCTGTTCAAGTCCTTTGTCCACTTTTTAATGGGGTTGTTTTTTACCTTGTTGAGTTGAGTTCCTTGCAGATTCTATATATTAGCCATTTGTTGAATGCATTCTTTGCAAATATTTTCTCCCATTCTGTAGGTTGTCTGTTTACTTTATGGATCATTTCTTGTGCTTTGTAGAAGTCTGTAAACTTTCTAAAAGATGCTTCAAAAAACATACCATACTTCAAAAAATACAGAAAGTTTGAAAAACAAAAGATGAAAAAACTCAACTATGCTAGGTAAATACAAACCAAAAGAAGACTGGCTTATCAGTTACTATTAGACAAAATAATATTTTTAAAAAAACAATTAATATATAAAAGGAGAAATCCACCAAGGAGATACATTAATCATAATTGTATGGGTACTTGCCAATATAGCCTTAAAATTTACAAACAAAAATGAACAGACTTAAAAGAAGATATGGAAAATTTAGTCAGAGTCTTGACAAGGAAACAGTTGTCAAGCTTAAGAGATTTAACTGAAGATAATGTAATGAATGTACTATTTACAGAGGTGTATAGGTTGAAGGAACAACAGGGACTATGAGGGACCAAAGAACTAGCAAGAGTGGCATGACATTACTCCCTCAGGCATGACAGTACAAGAGATGGGGACAGTATTACTGGAGCCAGAGAGAACTGGAAATGTGGAGGAGGGGCTACTTAGAATGAGTTACAGCCATAGAGGATGGCAGCCAGAACACTGGGTGGTGCAGGGAGGGAATGTGGGACAGGGTAAGCGACAGTAGTGAGAGGTTAAATCCCCTGATCCCTTTTTCTGTCTGCTGATTTGATAGTACCAAGCCCACCAACAAAACCTAGCTGAAAATCAGAGGGCAAAAGAGGCGGGTAGAGAAAGGCCAAGAATGGATCTGATGTACAAATGCAGAATAACTGACAAAACAACCATAGTGAGAAATTTTAACATCACTTTGTCAGAAACTGATAGACAAAGTGACCAAAAATTAGGCAGATACAGAATATTTGTTCAGTACAATTAACAAGTTTGATTTAATAAATGTGTGGTGGGTGGGCTGTGTGGAGAGAGTGAGAGACAACTTGTTCCCAAGAATGTATGTTCCCATACATTCTTTCTGAGCGTGTGAAATATTTCGGAGCATAATGAAGTATTTATAAAAGTTTATAAATTATAAGGCTTATAATTTATAAAAGTTTATAAGTTATAAAAGTTTATAAAAGTTTACCACATACTAGGCTATAAGAAAATCAAATGCAGAAATTAACCTTAATTAGCCTTAGAAATTAGCCTTTCTGAGCGAAAAAAACAAGATGTGGAATGTTACCTATATTATACTAGTATTTATATAGCAATCATCTATCTCTACTTATATATGCACTGAAAATACCTGGATTCCCAAGAAACTATGAATAGTGGTTGCCTCTGGGGTAGATGGGTAATTGAATTTTTTCTTCTTTTTGGTATTCTGAATCTTTTATAATATTTGTATCATTACTAAAGAACAAAAAATCCCGAGAAAACAACAAATAAAGCCCTAGTTTAAAAATTGCTAAATAGGCCTGGCACAGTGGCTCATGCCTGTAATCCTTGCACTTTGGGAGGCTGAGGCGGGCGGATTGCCTGAGCTCAGAAGTTCGAGACCAACCTGGGTACGTGGCGAAACCCCATCTCTATAAGATACAAAAAAATTTAGCCAGGTATGGCGGTGTATGCCTGTAGTCCCAGCTACTCGGGAGGCTGAGGCAGAAGAATTGCTTGATCCCGGGAGGCAGAGGTTGCGGTGAGCTGAGATTGCGCCACTGCACTCCAGCCTGGGTGACAGAGCAAGAACTCTACCTCAAAAAACAAAACAAAACAAAACAAAAGTACTATCCTCAATTAAAAAAAATCAATTCTGAAGGCAGACTCCTTAGCTAGTTTTGTAGCATGATTAAGAGCTGCCATGGCTTACCCGGTGCTCTGCCAAGTTTCCACTTACCCTCCCCATTGATTTTTTTTCCTACATAGAAAATAACATTATTAAGTCTAATGTGTCTCTTTCCATTGACCCCTAGGTTGAGGTGATATCTGAAAAAATAAAAGCTGAACTTCTGAACACAAACAACATTCCTGTGATCTCTGCATATATATACTGTCTTGTTCTTTGGGAATTTCTGCTAGGGATGGCAGTCACTCATATGGCAGTTAAACAGAAACAATACAGAGGAAAAATGAAATCATCAGAACAAGGAACTAAATATTAACACAGCCCACTGAAATGAACATCAAGAATGGAGTATCTAAATTACCTTGTACATTTTTAAGCCAAATTCCCCCAGTCAGAAACAGCTAGCAGTTCTCTGAGTATGCTGCCATACCTGACAGATAGTCATTAACCTGGAGCCTGAAATGTCAATAGCAAAGTAATATCTCATCTGACATTTCAAGCGTTAATAGGGACATTTGAACAGAAAACCCTGAAGCAAACAACAGTTCTTTAACAGGCTTCCTTATACAAGGCAGAAACTACCTTGACAATTTTTGTTTTCACAATTCAAACACTGATTTAGATACACGAGTCAAGGAGAATTGGCATGACTGCATAAATGGGGCTATCTTTCAATTGCTTGATTTATTTGTTTGCAAATCTACAAAATGACAGTGAGTGTTCTTGATCTGTCCACTTCAGAGTGGTGTCATGAGGGGAGGTGCTCTGGCTGTTGTATATGCCACCTAATGGAAGTCATTCTTGGCAACTTCCCATAACCAACCAGACAGCAATCTTGCCAACTCTATCTCCTGTGTTATCTCTGGAACTTGTCTATTATGCCCCAAGCCTGATGCCCCAACTGCCACACAGACCACCATCTTTCCCACTTGGACCACTGTAATAGCCTCTTCCTCCCTGTACCCCTCTTACCCCTTCTAATCTCACTCCATAGAGCAGTCAGAGTGTCTTTTTAAAAAAAATATAAATAAATTTTTAAAATCTCATAACCAGTAACTTTCTCATTCTCCTGGCTCCAGCCATAATGGCCTTTCCATTTTTTGGCCTTGACACTCTTTTTCCTATTTCTGGGCCTTCCCAAAAGCCATTCCCTCTATTTAGAATGCTCCCTTTTTCTCACCCTCATATTTGGCTAATTCCTGCTTACTCTTCAGATTTCAAAGTATGTGTCACTTCTTCACAGTCACCATCTAGTGTCTCTCTGCACTTTTCCCTGGTCAGATTCTGCTATTATAAGCTCTTTTAGAATCTTATAATTTCTTTGTAGAAATTATCATAATGCCATCTAAAGAATTCTCCCAGAACAGAATCTCCATGTTGGAGCTCATCAGTGGCTGCCTAACCCCTCACACGATGTTTTGCACATAGTTGGCATTCTACAGATAGTTGTTGAATTATGGACAGATGAATATATATTAATGTCAGTTTGGACAGTACTCAAGGTTTACCGTTCCCCCAACAACTTAAACTGCTGATGAGTGACACCTCTGGCCCCACCCAATACTGGTTTGCAGCACCATTAAGATCTTAGCACACCTCCAACAAACCTGAGGCAACATGGATTATAAATCCTTATTAAATGACATTCTCATTTTGAAAATTTGGCAAAGTTAAAAAAAAAGGAGAAGAAAAATTTCCCATAACTCCAACATCCAGGACATTGTCCATTTTAAACCTCTGATAAATTTGTGTGGTATTACACAACTCTTGAAAAATCTGTACAGAGGGGAAACTCATCTTGAACTCTGGCTCTGGGCCTGGAAGAACTGCTTTCATACCCATTTCACAGATTTGCTACCTAAATTTCAATTTGAAATTTTTTCATCTTTAACTAACAACCTACACATCTAGCATATAGCTATGCCCTGCCCAATTTGAGCAGTTTCTATGAGAGAGAATTTATAAACCAAAACATGCAGAATGCTGAGTAATAAAGGAAAATGCCTGAATGATAAATATTTAGTTTGATGTAGATACATACTTGTTCATTGCTGTGCTGCAATTCTTACCCATAAATATATCTACCTTTAACAACAGAACAAAAATGGGCTAAAAGTACCACATTTCATCTATGTCCTAAGTTTCCATTAAACTAATAGACTTAAAAAATGGTCTTCAGCCTTTTTTTTTTCATCTTCTAAACTACTGAAGGGCAAAAAATGCAATCTTTGAAAGAATTCATCAATACTTACACTGTTGATCACATTTTCTGAGGAACCTACTTGCCAGTTCTCCTGCTTCTACGGCATTTGCTAGTCATTGAGCCTGACTTAAATAGTCATATCTTTAAAAAAATCACAATTCCTCTCTGACAGATTTAGCTTCAAAATATCACTAATAAAATCACACCAATGCTTATGGGAGCATCAGAGACAAATATAAAATTTCAGGATATAAAACCTGGGTATCTGCAAAGATTTAAAAGACAAGTATGGGACATCATAAAGCAAAATTTAAGAGTGGGTCAAACCTTTTAAAAGCAGCATGAGAAAACCCAAATGGAAAAGTGGGCAACAAAGTTTAAAACTCTACTAGCAAGCAATTTAGAAAGCTCTGAAACTGTAACTAGTAACACTAGGCTCTCTTGTTTAAATAACTCATTGAGAGGTTTGTCACTGAACTGTTACCCTGAAAAGTCCACCTCTGCTAGCACATGTGGGCATGTGAACAACTCTTGAAAAATCTGTTTGTATAGAGGGGCAACTCATATTTGCTTCTTCAACTCTGGCTCTGAGCCTGGAAGAACTGCCTTCATATCCATTCTCCTATGGGATTTTTAAAAATGATAACCTGTGACATCTTTTTACTTGGCAAGTAAACGGCTTCTACCTTGAAAGCAGGCAGTTTTTTTTTCTTTCCAACTTTTATTTTAGGTTCAGAGGGGAAACGTACAGGTTTCTTACCTGGGGAAATTGTTTGTCACAGGTTTTGGTGTATAGATTATTTCATTACTCACGTAATGAGCACAGTACTCGATAGGTAGTTTTTTGATCTTCAGCCTCCTCCCACCCTTCCACCCTCCAGTAGGCCCCCATGTCTATTGTAACCTTAGTGTCCATGTGTACTCAATGTAGCTCCCACTTATAAGTGTGAACATGTGGTATTTGGTTTTCTGTTTCTGCATTAATTTGCTTAGGATAATGGCCTATAGTTGCATCCATGTTGCTGCAAAGGACATAATTTCATTCTTTTTTATGGCTGCATAGTATTCCATGGTGTATATGTACCACATTTTCTTTATCCAGTCCAACATTGATGGGCATTTAGGTTGATTCCATGTCTTTACTATTGTGAATAGTGCTGCAATGAATATATACATGCATGTATCTTTACGGTAGAATGATTTATATTCCTTTGGGTATATACCTAGTAGTGGGATTGCTGCGTCAAATGGTAGCTCTGTTTTAGGTTCTTTGAGAAAACTCCAAACTGCTTTCCACAGTGGCTGAACAAATTTACACTCCCACCAACAGTATGTAGGTGTTAACTGTTCTCCACAACCTTGACAGCATCTGTTATTTTTCTGACTTTTTAATAATAACCATTCTGACTGGTATGAGATGGTATCTCTTGTGGTTTTGATTTAAATTTCTCTGATGATTGGTGATGTTGAGCATTTTTTCATATGCTTGTTGGCTGCATGTATGCCTTCTTTTGAGAAGTGTCCATTCATGTCATTTGCTAATTTTAATGGGTTTTCTTTTTGTTTGTTAATTTTTTAAGTTCCTTATAGATTCTGGATATTAGACCTTTGCTGGATGCATAGTTTGCAAATATTTTCTCCCATTCTGTAAACTGTCTGCTTACTCCATTGATAGTTTCTCTTGCTGTGCAGAAGCTCTTTAGTTTAATTAAGTCCCACTTCTCCATTTTTGTTTTTGTTGCAATTGCTTTTGGAGGCTTCATCATGAAATCTTTGCCAGGGTATATGTCCAGAATAGTATTAATATTTCCTAGGTTTTCTTCTAGGGTTTTTATACTTTCAGGTTTTACATTTAAGTCTTTAATACATCTGGAGTTGATTTTTGTATATGGTGAAAGGAAGTGGTCCAGTTTCAATCTTCCATGTATGGCTAGCCAGTTATGCCAGCACCATTTATTGAATAGGGAGTCCTTTTCTCATTGCTTGTTTTTGTTAAACTTGCTGAAGATTAGACAGTTGTAAGTGTGCAGCTTTATTTCTGGGTTCTCTAACTTGTTCCATTGGTCTATATGACTGTTTTTGTACCAATATCATGCTCTTTGGATTACTGTAGCCCTGTAGTGTAGTTTGAGGTCAGGTAGTGTGATGCTTCTGGCTTTGTTCTTTTTGCTTAGGATTGCCTTTGGCTATTCTTTTTTCATTCCATATGAATTTTAGAATAGTTATTCCTAGTTCTGTAAAAAGTGTCATCAGTAGTTTGATAGGAATAGCATTGCATCTGTAAATTGCTTTGGGCAGTGTGGCCATTTTAACACTATTGATTCTTCCTATCCATGATAATGGAACATTCTTCCACTTCTTTGTGTTGTCTCTAATTTCTTTCAGCAGTGTTTTGTAATTCTCACTGTAGAGATCTTTCATCTCCCTGGTTAGCTATATGTATTCCTAGGCATTTTATTCCTTTTTGCGTGGCTATGGTGAATGGGATTGAGTTCTTGATTTGGCTCTCAGCTTGAATGTTATTGATGCATAGAAATACTACTGATTTTTGTATACTTATTTTATGTCCTAAAACAGCTGAAGTTGTTTATCAGATCTAGGAAAGTCTGGGCAGAAACTATGGCATTTTCTAGGTATAGAAGCATACTGTCTGCAAAGAGATGTTTGACTTCTCTTCCTATTTCGATGTCTTTGATTTCTTTCTCTTGCCTGATTGCTCTAGCTAACACTTCCAGTAAGTACTATGTTGAATAGGAGTGGTGAGAATGGGCATCCTTGTTTTGTTGTGGCTCTCAAGGAGGATGCTTTCAGCTTTTGCCCATTCAGTATGATGTGGGCTATGGGTTTGTCATAGATAGTTCTCATTATTTTGAGGTATGTTCTTTTGATGCCTAGTTTGTTGAGGGTTTTTAACATAAAGGAATGTTGAATTTTATTGAAAGCCTTTTCTGAGTCTATTGAGATAATCATGTAGTTTTTGTTTTTAGTTCTGTTCATGTATTGAATCACATTTAGCGATTTGCATGTGTTGAAACAACCTTGCATCCCAGGAATAAAGCCTACTTGATCGTATTGGATTAGCATTTTGATGTCCTCCTGGATTCAGTTTGCTAGTATTTTGTTGAGGAGTTTTGCATCTATGCTCATCAGGGATATTGGCCTGAATTTTTCTTTATTTGTTATGTCTCTGCCAGGCTTTGGTATCAGCATGATGTTGGCCTCATAAAATGAGTTGGATAGGAGTCCCTTCTCCTCTATTTTTCTGAATAGTTTCAGTGGTATTTGTACCAACTTTTATTTATATGTCTGGTAGAATTCAGCTGTGAATCTGTCTGATCCATGGCTTTTCCTGGTTGGTAGGCTTTCCATTACTGATTAAATATCAGAACTCATTGTTGGTCCGTTCAGAGTTTCAATTTTTTCCTAGTTCAGTTTTGGGAAGTTGTATATTTCCAGAAAATTATGCACTTTTTCTAGGTTTTCTAATTTGTGTGTGTAGAGGTGCTCATAATAGTGGCAATGTCCCCTTTGTCATTGCTGATTGTGTTTTTTGGATCTTCTCTCTTTTTTCCTTTATTAGTCTAGCTAGCAGTCTATCAATCTTATTTTTTGAAAGCGAGCAATTTAAAGAAGCTAAAGCTAAAAGATCTTCCCCCTCAGTACTACAAATTTCAGAAAATAATAATGCAGACATGGTATTGTTTAGCAATAGGTCATAATGAAATACTACCTCCAGGAGAATATCTGAAGACAAAATTAATGTATCTTGTAACATCTAACTATGCACAGAGATATAAGTAGCATAATAAGGGAATTGAAAGAAAAAAGAAGTTAGAGGAAGATTGTTTAATACAAGCAGTAGTATTATATTTTTTGGAAACTAGCAGGAAAAGTTGCTCCTGACTTACTAAGTGTAAGTGAACAAAAACGGTCTTTCAGAAACTGGACCCACATCTGAAGCGGTATGGCTCCTATTCAAAGGAGCTTACTTGGCCAAACACCAGGACCTGGATGAGGGTGAGAGAAGTGAGGAGCCTGGGCTTAAACTTTGAGTAGGTGCCCACTTTCAAGGCTGACTTTGCACTTGTATGTTCCTGAGAGTGAAGTGGCCTCCTTAAATTCTGACCACTAGGCTGGCTGGCATCTTAATCACCTCACCTTTGTCCTGCCAAAATGCTTTTTGACAAATGTGATACTTTTTAAAAGTAATGCCATATACTAAATTTTATTTACATCTTACAATAACCCTAGGAAGTAAATATATAATTATCCTCATTGTATGGATGAGGAGACTGAGGCTCAAGGTTAAGTGATAACTTGCAGTTATCCCACTGCAAGTTGAATAGCATGACTTGAATGTGGGCTTTGTGAGTTTAGCGTTGGCATCCTTCCACTCAGTGCTCCATTCCCATGCCATCACGGACTGCTTCTCTCTGAGTTCCACAGGGATTCCTTCCAGCAGGCATCAAGGAAATTTTCAATATACAATCTCATGAACATGAACTGAAAATATTTGGAAAGTTAAAATAAACTCATTCTTCATCTAACTATTCATCCAATCGCTATTTAGGACCAGCACTAAGAGTTATGTATTTCTAACAAAAAGAATCCTTGATTCATATTTTCTAAGAACATACACTGACACTTTCAATGGCTTTTGACCAAAAGTTAATTATATCCCTCAAAGAGGCCACTCCACATTATCCACACTCATGATATTCTCCTCAGTATGAAGGTCCAAGTAAGTATCAATCAATCATAGTGCCATATGTCACTAAATAAAATTATTCTTGAAAAAAATATTTTCTACATAAAACACTGACTTGGAGATAATATGATTCAGTATTTTTTAACCCAATGTTGTCACAAAAGGAAATATAGGATTCTGATTATACATTAATGATTTTATTAAAATTATGTTAATAGATGCTGTATTAAATCTGATCTAAAATTTTTTTAACCTAAAACCATTTTGTAATACACCACAAAAAACGATAAAAAATATATATTTTAATTCCTAAGAAGTGGAGTTGTTCTGTGGAAAGGAGTTTTGGAGTAAAAATAAATAAATAACAGAATAGGTGGTGGTGGGGTTGCGGATTCAGTTTGTATTTTTCAGGAAGCACACAGCCCCAGTTAGGAGAAGAAGCGTGTTGAAGGTCATCCAGTTAGTGGCAGGGCCAGGACCCACATCTCCTAATCCCCAATTCAAAGCTCTTCCTCTGAACCCTGCTGCCTCCTGATAGCACATCAGGTGATTTCACTTTCATGCCAAAATAAAACAAAACAAAAAAACCCAGAAATATTGCACAACTCAATTTTCTATTTTCTTATTTAACATGTGGAATAACTTTCATCTATAGTTTAAAGCTACTCTCTCCCCCAGACTAAAGGGGATACAGCAGTTTTAACCAAATTTCTGCACACTAGTTATGTTTCCTATGTTACTTCGTGTAGTGAAAAAAAAATACAGTCAAAAGTAAGGATCACAAAGAGGAATTAGGTTGTTTGTTTTTCTTGTGCCTGACACATGCTCCTGTATTATTTTCTTATAATGCTGAAATTCATCGAATATAGTCCATGCTCATTTTTCTACTTGGTGCTTCATTGGCTGGCATTTATTTACGCATAGTGAAAATGGGAGAAAGAGCCATTCCCCAGGCAGAGGCATAAGTAGCTCAATGTTTGTTGTAAGGGAGGCAAAGGGTAGTTTCAGATACTAGGAGACAAGTAGAAAAAGAGTAAGTGTGAACATGGACACTTATACACAGGCATGTGTGTAATTCCAAGGGACATTTATATGCATTATCTCATGCAATCCTCACAAGGACCTTAGGAAGTAGGTACTATTGTTATTCTCATTTTTTTTTTTTTTTACATGAGGAATATGACTTACAAAGTGACTGACCGAAGATCACACAGCTACTATGTGACAGAACCAGGATCTGAACTGAGGCTATCTGACACCAAAAACCCACAGGGAGGAAAATTTTCTCCCTTCGGTTTCTGGAGGTTGATTTGCTACCCCTCACCATCAAAATAGAAAGGAGTGCAAATGGTCAGGCCTTTATTAGGGACAAGTAGTCTCTTAATGACTGAAGTTCTCTAGTAATACTGTCTTCTTCTTCTTTTGTTTTTTTTTGAGATGGAGTCTCGCTCTATTGCCCAGGCTGGAGTGCAACGGCGTAATCTCGGCTCACTGCAACCTCTGCCTCCTGCATTCAAGTGATTCTCCTGCCTTAGCCTCCCGAGTAGCTGGGATTACAGGTGCCCGCCACCATGCCTGGCTAATTTTTTTTATTTTACTGTCTTCTTTATGACATCCCCAGGAGATATGACATGACCACTGTGGTAAGGCAAAGTTCAATTCAAGAGCAAGAAAAGGTACTGAGAAAAGAGAAAAGAAAGAATGGGCACTAATAGGAGAGTATCATTAAAAGAGTGAAAAGATAATGATTTACTAGTAGGAATTACAGCCAAAAAATAAGCAGTGATTAAATGTTGATGTCCTCACTGCTGTGTTCCAATCTTTAGAAAGTTGGCTGGACTCACCTTTTGCTGTTATTTTCAATGATATATGGGAGAAAGGTAAAATAAACAAGTACATGAAAAAAAAATACAAGCACTATCTTAAAAGACAAGAACGAGGCTGGGTACGGTGGCTCACGCCTGTAATCCCAGCACTTTGGGAGGCTGAGGCGGGTGGATCACGAGGTCAGGAGATCGAGACTATCCTTGCAAACATGGTGAAACCCTGTCTCTACTAAAAATACAAAAGTTAGCTGGGCGTGGTGGCACCTGCCTGTAATCCCAGCTACTTGGGAGGCTGAGGCAGGAGAATCACTTGAATCCGGGAGGCGGAGGTTACAGTGAGCTGAGATTGTGACACTGCACCCCAGCATGGCAACAGAGTGAGACTCCGTCTCAAAAAAAAAAAAAAAAAGACAAGAATGAGACTGTTTATAAACTGTTGGGTTTTTTTTTGTTTGTTTTATTAACTCATAGTAGTGCAGTTTTAAAAATTGAGGTAAAATTCACATAACATTAATTAACCTATTAACCATAATGTACAATTCAGTGGCACTTAGTATATATTCACTATGTTGTGCAACTTATCACCTCTAACTACTCCCAAGAAATTTTCATCACCCCACAAGGCAACCCTGTACCCATAATAATGGAGTTTGAAGAAATACTATTAGGAAAGTTGGCAAAATGGAGGAAAGTAAGATACTAAGATCCAGTGGTATGGCAATAAGTGAGAAGTAGCTAACAGATTAACATAAAAGAAATAAATATTTAAAAAATCATATTTAACAAATTTTTGCTGGAACATTATAACGTACAATGTACTATGCAGAGTGTTGGATACTGTGGTTGGAGGGCGGATAGGGAAGGTAGCAAATATGAATGCAATCTGATTTTAGTCTTCAAAAGAGCTTGTAATCTCAAGATGAATTCAGACATGTCATCAATGGTACAAGGTAAGCAAGAGACAAGGGACTGGATAGAGAAAGGATAAGATACCAAAGGAAGGTGATAAGAAGTATATTTGTTCTGTTTAGATTAAGCAAAGTCCAGTGCTTGAGCCAATGATGATTTTCTCTTTAAGACTATGAAGAGCAGATGCCAGACAAACTGCTAAAATCAAGGCAAATGTTACATGGGCACATGAAGTGAATCCCCACTCCCTAGGAATAAATGAGGAAAGAGGGGAGATAGTTAATGCTCCATGTGACTATTGGTCTTTATGGTGTTATGGTGTGTAGACACTCTTACAATAAAGCATAAGCCAAATCCAACACACAGATTGGGGAAAATGAAAAGAGGGTGCTATGCAATTATAGCTTTCAAGGCATCATTTGTGCATTTAAGACATACAAAGAGTGAGCAACATGAGCTGTTATGGATGCCAACAAAATTAAAATGGGACATGAAGAGGAATACCATAGCATTGATGCTATAAAGACTAGGCTTATGCCCCAAGATGGAAGAAAATGCAACTGCTGGAGACTAAGCTTCAAATTCCACCCTGGCCAAGATGAAATGGCAAATCATGCTATAAAGAAAGGTGATTTGTAGGTGGGAATTGAACAATGAGAACTCATGGACACAGGAAGGGGAACATCACACTCTGGGGACTGTTGTGGGGTTGCGGGAGGGGGGAGGGATAGCATTAGGAGATATACCTAACGCTAAATGATGAGTTAATGGGTGCAGGAAATCAACATGGCACATGGATACATATGTAACAAACCTGCACATTGTGCACATGTACCCTAAAACCTAAAGTATAATAAAAAAATTTAAAAAATTAAAATAAAATAAAATAGCAACCAAAAAGAAAGGTGATTTGTAAATATAGAAGAAGGGTATCTTTCCATAAGATAAAATGCAGAAGATCATCAATGGAATGTAAATATTGAGGACCTAAAAACTATAATAAGAAATTATCAAAGTACTCTTAAAGGAGACATATACTTATTAAATAATAAATAATAAACCTGAGTACTATATTATCATAACATATAGGAGTCTACAGGAAATAAAGGAATAAGTATAACCAGTTTATAGTAAATATAATATAAAACAAATATCTTACAAAATGTTTTATTTATTTAAGAAATGATGGTTCTACAATAAAAAGGCAGCAAATACCATTGCACGGGATATGACATTATTTTTGGAGTCACTCAGCCAAGATTAAGGGAAAGAAAGAAGTGAATTATAGTTTTGAAGAAAAAGCTTATTGATCTTATTCAGGGGAAGGGAGAATGATGAAGAGTAAATCATTGAAACTTAAAAATAAAGACTCAGAAGGCAGAAACATGAAGAACTACAGATACGTAAAAAGTCAGGAGAATTGGACATATATGGACAGTACTGGAGAACTGGGCAAAATGTATTAGAAGAAAGAGGAGAGTGAAACAAAGTGTCAGCAAAGACAGCCAAGAGAAATCCATTACATTTATAAGAAATAAAACTTTTGTTTTGATGGATGAACAACTATAAATGGGTAAAAAATATAAGTATGTTTGGAAAGAAAACATTTGAGAACCAAATGAGTTAGTGGGAGTGAAAGTGCTTTAAAAATTACAAGCTAATATACAAATAAACGATTTTATCTCACTGGAGCGTAGCAATGATGGGCTTTCACACAGTCCAGGCAAGGAGGGCAGGAGCATTTAGCTGGTCCTGCTCAGTTACCATAAAACACAGTGACCAGCAAGGGCAAGTGTGTTGAAGACTGGGATTGCCAACGACTGTCATCTCTGTACTCGTCAGTGCTGGCTGGAAGAAAACCTCTGGAAAATCTTCTTCTTGTGCAGAATCTTCAATTTGTATTTTTTTTAAATTGGGATATAATTCACCTACCATAATATTCACCCCTTGAAAGTGTACAATTCAGTGGCTCTTAGTATATTCACAAAATTGTGCAACCATCACCACTATCTGATTCTAAACATTTTCATCACCATAAAAAAAACCTCTGAACCCATAAGTAGCCCCTCGCTTCCCTCTCTTCCCAGCCTCTAGCAACCAAGAATCTACTTTGTCTCTATGAATGTGCTTATTCTAGAAATATCATATGAATAGAATCACACAATATGTAACCTTTTGTGTTTGGCTTCTTTCACTTAGTGTTTTTAATGTCCATCCATGTTGTAGCAGGTATGAGTACTCAGTCCATTTTATGGCAAAACAATATTCCATTACATAGATAAACTACATTTTGTTATCCATTCACCAGTTGATGAACATTTTCAGTTTTTTTAAATTTCCTTTAATTTTTTTCTAGTGTGCAGATATTTGGAAATTATTCTTACATTCAACTAGACAAATTCCAAGTATGTGATATAGGTTCTTAAGATTAATTTTAAGATAAAGAATTTGTATAAAAATTGGCAAACATCACAAAAGGCCTAGAAATGAATAAAGTGGCTTTATGTATGTATTTACATATATAACCACTTTATTATATATATATGTAAATATATGCATATAATGTCTATATAATGAGATCTTGTGACCAGTTATCTACATCTAACTTTCCCTATTTAGGTACACATTTTCCATCTCATGGCTGCTCTTTGCCAAAAAATTAATTAATTAATTAAAAAGCCATGACTTTTCCAGTGCCCCACATGAAACAATACCTCGAGTAAATCTTCACTTCACTGGATTAAAACTTGTACGTTCCATCTACAGAGTTAGTGTTGATCTTTCTCACAGAGTTGCATCAGCTTTAACAAACATTTGAACATCACAGTATGCAAACAGATGTGAAGCTAAACCATTGTTGAAAGCTGACCATGGCAAAATGCATGAAAGAAAGGAGCTGAATATAAATTACTTGCTAAACCTGCAGTTTAAGTTATTGCACCTTTTTACTTTTTTTCTTAATTTTCCTCACTGAAACCAAACATAGGCTGAGAAATTTTAAGTTGCAGAAGGATAGATAGATGGAGATAGGTAGATAGATAGATGGAGATAGGTAGATAGATAGATAGATGATAGATAGATAGATAGATAGATAGATAGATAGATAGATAGATAGATAGATAGATGATAGACAGAGAAATTTCCCACTTAAAAAATATGCCCTGTGAGTGGTTCTAATTTAGTTGAAGGTAACTCTGATATCATTTATTCATTAAGCAAACATTTATAGAAGAACTACTTACTATGTGCCAGGTATCTTGAAGGCTACAAATACAGAACAATATTGCTTCTGACCTCATGAAAATGAGTATCTAGTGAGGAAAATAAGATATGAATACAAATATCTATAATATAGAGTGGAAGTGATCGCTCCTATGACAGAGATGCAGATAAATTGTTACAGGAGTTCAGAAAAATTATAGGTCCCTTGCAGTTAAGAGAGACCACGAAAAGCTGGGCAGGCAGAGAAGGTGATATCAGAACTGTGGCCTTAAACTGTAAGGAGAGGTAGAATCTGAACAGGTAGAAATAGGGAGCAAGAACCGGTGGGACAAAGGGACAAAGGGACAAAATCAGAGCATTTCTGGGCATGTGAAGGAAGAACAGGAAGCTCAGAAGGCTGTGGGACAAGGAGCAATGGGCCACAGGATGGGAAACAGGGTTGAGTCAGACAGTGCAAGTCTTGGATGCCATGAGAAAGAGTTCATATTTTATATTGTAGCCAACAGAGAGCTATTAAGGTTTTTGAGCAGGAAAGTAATAGGGAAGAGCTGTATGTGGGAAAGATTAACTTGTAATCCAAGTATAAAATCATGTAAAAAGGGTCAGAGGAAGGGGCCCAAAGTGGGAAAACCAGTTAAGAGTCTATTACAATGGTCCAAAAGAAAGAGACACAGTCAGACTAGAGGCATGGAAGAAAGAAATATTATGAAATCAGAATCGAATAAATGTTTCATATTCTTGTTGTTAATTGTGTTCCAGAAAGCTAAATTCTATTAAGTTAATATAGAAACAAGCTTTGATTGACTGGTGGCAATATTAGGCACCTGTATCCAAAGATACACAGAAAATAACCCTAGCTCTCTGTTAAAAAGAAACTTATAATACCAACAGTTTTCGAGAGTCCTTTCCAGTTAAACTTTTCTTTTTCAAATACTTAATCCATCATTAAGATTCTCCAGGGAGAGTTCTCATAATCCAGAGGTTAAGGATTGCAGAATTCTAGTCACTGAAGTCTAGGCCAGTTTCCCCACCTCCAATTTTACTGACAGTGAAACTGAGCACCATAGAGGAAATGACTTGTTCAGGAAAACATTGCTGGTTAGAATGCAAGTCTCCTGATCTCTGACCCTCATCTCATTAATGCATATTCTGCTGTGGATATTCTACGTTGGCTAGAACTGAGGTATCAAAATAAAGTGACTCTTTTAGTTCACATGGGCTTAAAAAATTGGTTTCAAATAAATAGCAAACAAAAAATATAACTCCATCAGAAAATTGGAAGTCTGCAAGGTATTGCTGTCTGGATGAAATACTAATGTACCACATGCCTTACTTATCAGGTATCATAAAACACTGGCTTAAATGCAATGTAGCAACCACTAACTGCGGAAAACTCTGATTACTCAGGGGAATTCCTTAGGTCTTACAGAGAACTTGTGGTCTCCAAAATATAGTACCAAACATTTTTTATTGAGAACACCAAATATGTTTTTAATAGAATTCAATTTAGGATTTCAGGAAGTAACTGAAAATCTGCAGCCTATAGGCATTGCAGAAATGAAGGAAAAGGGCATCAACCTCTCAAAATTCTGGCAGGAAAGGAGTGGCTATTTCCAAAGTTATTTTTCCTTTGGAATAAGCTGCTTGCTGGTGCCAAAGAACAGCTCATCAGCAATGTTGTTTGATTTTATAGGGATGTTTTGAAAGAGAAAAAAAAATAGGAATGAATGCTGTGATTTTTTAAATCTCATATCCCAAAACCTATAATAATTTTGCTGCTTTTTATTTTTAAAAAACAAAACCAAATGTTTGAGATTTAATTTTGAGTCCACCATGTTCACTGCAGGCATATTATGTCAATCTTATTACAAGATGCAGCATGTAATTTCTTTAAATGCTGCCAAAGACAAAGAAAAAAAAAATACGTTACCTTATAGACTCAAATGACAGCAAAAAACCAAGCTATAAACTACCATTTCTCTACCTCTCCTGGAGGGCTCTCATCCTCCAAAAATGTACAGGGATGTCTCATGTGTGCTCCTGAAACAGGTCTCTTGGCTGCCATGTGGTTCGCAATTCTCCATGCCTGATATAAGCAGCTGCTGCCAATCCTTCAAGCCATGTCCCACTGCCCACCAAAAGCACTACCACCACTGTTGCAGTTGCTGATGTGTGCAAGCAGGCCTCCAAGGCTCAAAGCTCAACTTCAAGGGCATCAAAGATGTTGATGGTCCTGGAGCCAAGGCTGCTGCTGCTGGCACCAATATTCATGCCACAAACAAGCTGCACTCTCCATGTCCTAAGAAGATTAGCAAACACCAACTCCTTTAGCTTCTACTAGGTCTTATATTACAGACACTCTGGGGTCACAGAACTCAGAGACAGATGAGGTAGATGTTCAATAGCTATTTGTTGAAAGAATGAATTAGTCCTCCTTGCTGGGCTAGAAGCAACCTGAGTGGCAGACATCATGTGTACTCAGACATGTTCAACCCCATCTGCTGTCTTAATACAACCTCTGTACTTTGGTTCTTCCTTCCACTGGGATGAGTTCTTTCCTGGAGGCTACTTGAGTTGTCTTATATGTAGAATTCCAGAAGGCCCATCCCACTAGATACCAGGCATGTCCAGATATGCCTGAATCCTGGGGAAGATAAAACTTAGGCTCAACCTTTACCACATACTATCTTTCTTCATCTTAAAAAAGGAAAATACAGAACTGACATAATTATACAAATAATTCAAGTTTTTGTTTTTCATTTGAATCTCATCAGGAGTTACAAATTGGCAGCCTGTAGGCTGAATCTGGCCAGATGATTTTTTTTAAGCACACATGATTTTAAAAAATTTTGTTTGAGTTAGTATACATCTAGATCAGTGGTTCTCATACTTGAATGTGCATCAGCATCAAGCTTGTTACAACTCGAGGGCTTGTTAAAACTTAGATTGCTGGGCCCCACCCCCAGCATTTCTAATTCCATGGCTCTGGGTTGGGGGCCAGATAACTTGAATGTCTACCTAGTTCCTAATGTAGCTGGTCTGGAGACATATTCTGAGAACCAGTGCTTAGGTGCTCTGTAGTTTTCCTACACCCCTCACCAGTCCCCATTGCATTTCATCTGACCAGTTTTATTCATTTCTATTACTAACTGCTTGGCCTGTGAGTCTGAAATGTCTGTGAGTCTCAATATTTCAGGAGAAATCCCTTTTACAGCATGACTCATGGAGATGATTGTATTAATATTATCCACTTTATTTCACTTGTAATACGTGGTTTATCTATGGCCTCACAACAGAATATTCAGCAAATGGTGTTTCTATTACTCAGGTTCTTATTTTTTTATGAGGGCTACTATTGACATTTGCTTGTTCCGGGGACCACCCCCACTCCTTCGCCTGTGCACATAGATCTGCTTGATATCAGCTCAATCCAGAAGTGGAAAATGAGAAAGGCCAGAATGCTTATGACAAATGAGAAAGCAATTTCATTTTTGTCTATGTTTGATCATGTCACTTTTATAATTAAATGGTGATTTTTCAAGCATATCTGTATTTGCAATTTTAATCTATACCTTGGTCAAAGACCAAACATTGCCTGAAAACCAAATGCTGATTATATTCATAGCTATAAGCATAGTCATATGTGAGGATAATTTAAATCTGTCATAAAGGATAAATATTTATGTTTTTTAAACTTTTTATTGAAGTATTAACAGATAAACAGAATAGTACACACATCATAAATGTACAGATCATTGAATTTTCACAACTGAACACACTCATGTAACTACCACCCAGAGCAAGAAAGAGATCATTACCAGCTCCCCAAAATCCCCTCGACAACCCTTTCAAATATTAACTCCCAAGGTTACTACTATGCTGACTTCTAACATCATAGATTAGCTTTGCCTATTTTTGTAATTTGTACAAATGAACTTATACAATATGTACTCCATGTGTCCGGCTTTTTTTGATCAACATTATGTTTATTAACATTGTTTTTTAACTTTTATTTTAGGTTTGGGGGTACTTGTGAAGGTTTGTTATATAGGTAAACACATGTCACAGGGGTTGTTGTACATATTATTTTATCACCCCGGTATTAAGTCCAGTACCCAATAGCTATATTGTCTGCTCCTCTCCTTCCTCCCACCCTCCCACCTCAAGTAGGCTCCAGTGTCTGTTGTTTCCTTCTTTGCACTGATAAGCGCTTATCATTTACCTCCCACTTATAAGTAAGAACATGTGGTATTTGGTTTTCTGTTCCTGAATTAGTTTGCTGAGGATAACAGCCTCCAGCTCCATCCATGTTTCCACAAAATACATGATCTCATTCTTTTCTATGGCTGCATAGTATTCCATGGTGTATATGTACCACATTTTCTTTATCCAATCTGTCACTGATGGGCATTTAGGTTGATTCCATGTCTTTGCTATTGTGAATAGTGCTACAATGAACATTCGGATGCATGTGTCTTCATAGTAGAATGGTTTATATTTCTCTGGGTATGTACCCAGTAATGGGATTGCTAGGTTGAATGGTAGTTCTGCTTTTAGCTCTTTGAGGAATCACCACACTGCTTTTGTGGATAGCAGCAATCTAACTTTTGTGGAAAGCAGTGTGGTGATTCCTCAAAGAGGAATGGTTGAACTAATTTACACTTCTACCAACAGTGTATGCGTTCCCTTTTCTTCACAACCTTGCCATTATCTGTTATTTTTTTACTTTTATTAATAATAGCCATTCTGACTGGTGTGAAATGGTATCTCACTCTGGTTTTGATTTGCACTTCTCTAATGATCAGTGATATTGAGCTTTTTTGTCATATGCTTGTTGGCCACATGTATATCTTCTTTAGAGAAGTGTCTATTCATGTCCTTTGTCCACTATTTAGTGGGGTTTTGTTTTTCTCTTGTAAATTTAACATTGTTAATAAACATTAACATCATTAATGAACATTATGTTCATTAACATTGTTATATATAATCATAATTTGTTCACTGTCATTGCTGTATAGTATTCCATTATGTGATTACACTACAAATCAGTCATTCTACTATTGATGAGCATTTGGATTATTTATATTTTGATGGGGCTAGAAAAAGTGCTGCTACAAACCTTCTCATATATGTCTTTTGCTGCACATATATGTGTACTTCTATTAAGTATATAGCTAGGGGTAGAATTGCTGAGTCAGAGGATATATGTATATTCAGCTGTGGGAGATTGTGCCCAAAAGTTTTCCAAAGTGGTTGTGCCAATTTATACTTCTATTAGATGTGTATCAAAGTTCCAGTTTCTCCACATTGTTTCCAACACTTTGGATTTTACTTATTATTGTAAAGAGAGATTTGACTAGATTTAAATTATCAGTGTCTAATTTTCATACATCTTAAGTTCACTGCACAACTTCTATCACTTTCAAGCAATCAAAGCATGCATCTTTCTTTAATAAATGATTGGGCTCCGCAACCAATTTGTAAATAGATACCTTAGTTAGTGAATTTGCTGTCTAAGTGAATATTCCTCCTGCCATAAATTATCTATTTGTTTTTAAGCCACAGAGTATATTCTGAATGGGAAAATATGATTATCCTCTGTGTTTGCAGCTGTAATCTAAATGTGTAACCAACATTACTTTGCATTTGGTAACAGGCAGTTGTTATTTGTAGCAACTCTTCCTGCAGGTGATGCTCTTCCTCAAACCACAATTTCCATAATACATTAAGAAGTTTAAGACCTCACTCTAGTCTTACTGTACAAGGTCATTTGTCCATTTGCTGCTCCTAGTTCCTACGGCCCAGAGCCATGCCAAACACATGAGCAGTTAATTGTCTTTTGGTATAAAAACATAGTTCTTTCTCCTGTCCATGAGGGATATATAATTGCTTTACTTCTAGTTCCTTCTGCTCATGCATTCTTGGCACATCTATTTTGTGAAATTCTGTCCTGATGATTTTGGTATTAACCAATTTTGGTATTAATCAAAATTGTGGTATGTGGAAAGCTATTGCTGAGAAATTTTATATTCTTAATGGGATATCTGGGAAGTCAGATGTTTCTGGATAATGTCTGTCCTTAGGGAAGGAAGCTGGAATTTTCTGGATAAATGTTGACTCTAACGATCAGTAACAAATTTCTGATATTGTGCAATGTCTCTTACTTTGCTGTAAGCTGATCCTTCAAAAATACTGAGACAAAGCACTTAATAAAGACATTTTTTGTGGCACCATTAAGCACTAGCTAGGGAGTCAGTCTCAGGTCCCTCGGACCTTCTTTATTTTTTTTTTCAGGCTCATTTATCTGCTGTACACCCTGAGTTAAGGCACCTGCACAGAGCTGGGTTTCTCCTGGGCATCTCTGGTAGCCAGCTGTTAGAAATAAACATTTTATTTAACTGTTTAATTGAGTGAGAAATGGCTTAAGTAGAGTTGGTCTCTTGTATTTCACTACGCTTAATGTTTACTTTCTTTGCTTGCCTACTTTGAATGATTTCTGGCTTTGATAAGTTGCATCTTAAATTTTTTTGGTTTACCTGCATGATTACAATATTTGCATTTTTTTTCAAATTTAATGGCTTAACAATGTAATGTCATTCCTTATTTGCCACTTTTAATCAGAAACTGGGTAAGTGAAAAATCAGTGCTGTGGATTATTTTATTTAAAAATCCTCTAATTTCTTTAAATAAATCATTTAAAAATTCAAGCAATTTATAAAAGCACAACAAATAAAGATCCCTCTTACCACTCAGAAAATGACTGTTGCTAACTTTAGGTGAATATTATTCCAGATTTCTCTACGCCTATATACAGATAAAAGATTAGATAAACAAAAAGCAAGATAAATAGAAAATGTTATTAAAATTGGATCATACAACAGCTGGTGGTTAATAAAGAACTGAAGTTTACTTCAGTTTAACAAAAGAAAAAGAAAACTGAATGATATGGATTAGCTGAACTCCAGATAAATTTTTTCTCACATGTCAGGCATATTTTAGAGATCTCAATCATGTGTGCTTGAGCTTGACTCAGTCTGATGTCTATCTCTTGGCATAAACCCAGAGGAATTTCTTGACTGTATGTCCAGGAATATTAGTCTCCTCTATCTCTAATAGTTCATCTTATTACAGTATATGTGTTTTTGTCAGTAGCCTGTTGTTCTTTCCGTAAAAAGATAAAATGGAAAGAAAGAAACAGGAAGAGGAGAAAAGGAAGGAAGGAAGGGAGGGAGGAAAGAAGGAAGGGAGAGAGGGAGAAAGGAAGGAAAGTTTCTATTTCAATGTCTACATTCTAGCTTATAAGTTTAGTGGTCCTCTTAATTAAAGTGCCATGTAACTTGTGGATGATACTTACCCAACATTACAGGGAGACCTAGTGTTTTAAGACAGGTCTGGCCTTCCTATTTCATTACAGAATAGGTCCCAAGGATCACTTTGGGATGGTCCTCAGAATTTATCGTGCCCTGCCTGATCCATATCCTCTCACTAATGAGGTAGATTGCATTAAAAGCCTCGTCTTGTTCAATCTATTTTATGCAGCCTGCCATGTCTACAAGGGTTCTTTTTTCTTTTTTTTTTTTTAGTTTTTTTTTTTTTTATTATACTTTAGGTTTTAGGGTACATGTGCACAATGTGCAGGTTTGTTACATATGTATCCATGTGCCATGTTGATTTCCTGCACCCATTAACTCGTCATTTAGCATTAGGTATATCTCCTAATGCTGTCCCTCCCCCCTCTCCCAACCCCACAACAGTCCCCGGAGTGTGATGTTCCCCTTCCTGTGTCCATGAGTTCTCATTGTTCAATTCCCACCTATGAGTGAGAACATGCGGCATTTGGTTTTTTGTCCTTGCGATAGTTTACTGAGAATGATGTTTTCCAGTTTCATCCGTGTCCCTACAAAGGACATGAACTCATCATTTTTTATGGCTGCATAGTATTCCATGGTGTATATGTGCCACATTTTCTTAATCCAGTCTATCGTTGTTGGACATTTGGGTTGGTTCCAACTCTTTGCTATTGTGAATAGTGCTGCAATAAACATACGTGTGCATGTGTCTTTATAGCAGCATGATTTATAGTCCTTTGGGTATATACCCAGTAATGGGATGGCTGGGTCAAATGGTATTTCTAGTTCTAGATCCCCGAGGAATCGCCACACTGACTTCCACAACGGTTGAACTAGTTTACAGTCCCATCAACAGTGTAAAAGTGTTCCTATTTCTCCACATCCTCTCCAGCACCTGTTGTTTCCTGATTTTTTAATGATGGCCATTCTAACTGGTGTGAGATGGTATCTCACTGTGGTTTTGATTTGCATTTCTCTGATGGCCAGTGATGATGAGCATTTCTTCATGTGTTTTTTTGGCTGCATAAATGTCTTCTTTTGAGAAGTGTCTGTTCATGTCCTTTGCCCACTTTTTGATGGGGTTGTTTGTTTTTTTCTTGTAAATTTGTTTGAGTTCATTGTAGATTCTGGATATTAGCCCTTTGTCAGATGAGTAGGTTGCAAAAATTTTCTCCCATTCTCTAGGTTGTCTGTTCACTCTGATGGTAGTTTCTTTTGCTGTGCAGAAGCTCTTTAGTTTAATTAGATCCCATTTGTCAATTTTGGCTTTTGTTGCCATTGCTTTTGGTGTTTTAAACATGAAGTCCTTGCCCACGCCTATGTCCTGAATGGTATTGCCTAGGTTTTCTTGTAGGATTTTAATGGTTTTAGGTCTAACATTTAAGTCTTTAATCCATC
>NW_026652290.1:61013578-61021491 GCF_009828535.3 Hylobates moloch | reverse complement strand
TTTGTGGTTTTATCTACTTTTGGTCTTTGATGATGGTGGTGTACAGATGGGTTTTTGGTGTGGGTGTCCTTTCTGTTTGTTAGTTTTCCTTCTACCAGACAGGACCCTCAGCTGCAGGTCTGTTGGAGTTTGTTAGAGGTCCACTCCAGACCCTGTTTTGCTGGGTATCAGCAGCAGTGGCTGCAGAACAGCGGATTTTCATGGACCGCAAATTCAGCTCTCTGATTTTTCCTCTGGAAGTTTTGTCTCAGAGGAGTACCTGGCCAAGTGAGGTGTCAGTCTGTCCCTACTGGGGGGGTGCCTCCCAGTTAGGCTGCTTGGGAGTCAGGGACCTACTTTAGGAGGCAGTCTGCCTGTTCTCAGATCTCCGGCTGCGTGCCGGGGGAACCACTACTCTCTTCAAAGCTGTCAGACAGGGACATTTAAGACTGCAGAGGTTCCTGCTGTCTTTTTGTTTGTCTGTGCCCTGCCCCCAGAGGTGGAGCCTACAGAGGCAGGCAGGCCTCCTTGAGCTGTGGTGGGCTCCACCCAGTTTGAGCTTCCTGGCTGCTTTGTTTACCTAAGCCAGCCTGGGCAATGGAGGGCACCCCTCCCCCAGCCTTGCTGCCGCCTTGCAGTTTGATCTCAGACTGCTGTGCTAACAATCAGCGAGACTCCGTGGGCGTAGGACCCTCCGAGCCAGGTGCGGGACACAATCTCCTGGTGTGCCGTTTTCCAAGCCCGTTGGAAAAGGGCAGTATTAGGGTGACCCGATTTTCCAGGTGCCGTCTGTTACCCCTTTCTTTAACTAGGAAAGGGAACTCCCTGACCCCTTGTGCTTCCCAAGGGAGGCAATGCCTTGCCCTGCTTCGGCTCGCGCATGGTGCGCTGCACCGACTGTCCTGCACCCACTGTTTGGCACTCCCTAGTGAGATGAACCCGGTACCTCAGATGGAAATGCAGAAATCACCTGTCTTCTGCGTCACTCACGCTGGGAGCTGTAGACCAGAGCTGTTCCTATTCGGCCATCTTGGCTCCACCCCCAAGACTTGATATTTTTAAGACATCAATTATCCCCAAATTCATCTATAAATTCAATGCAACCCCTATCAAAATTTCAGCAGATTTTTAAAAAGTTGACAGATTGACTCTAAAACTCATAAAAATGCAGAGGACCTGGAATAGCCAAAACAATTTGGAAAAAAAAAGAAACAAAAATGGCACACTTATACTGTCTGACTTAAAGACTTAAAGATAATGGCATAAAAATAGTCAAATAGTTCAGTGGTATAAAATAGAGACTTCAGAAATAGGCCTACACATGTATTGTCCATTGATTTTTAACAAAAGTACAAAGTCAATTCAGGAAAAAAGCATAGTTGTTTTCAACAAAAGGTACTAGAACAATGGGACATTTATTTGCAAATAAATGAACTTTGGTCCATACCTTCTACCATAAATAAAATCAACTCAAAATTGATCATAGACCTGAATATAAAACCTAAAATATAAAACTTATTTTTTGTTGTTTTTAAATTTGTTCTTTTTTGTTGTTGTTATTTTCCTAGGCATCAACCTCATCTTAACTAAAACTATAAAACTTCTGTAAGGAAAAATTAGGAGAAAATCTTGGTAACCTTGGGCTAAACAAAGCTTCCTTAGATACCATATGAAAGAGATGATCCGTTTAAAAATTTTGATAAATTAAGCTTTATCAAAATTGGGACATTTTGCTCATAGAAAGACACCAAAGAGAGTGAAAAGCCACACAGACAGGATAAAATATTTGCATATCACATATCAAATAAAGGACTTCTATCTAGAATACATAAAGAATTCTTGAAACTCAACAATAAGAACACACATACACAAATAAACCTATAGATAAGATATTTGAACAGACTTTTTGTCAAAGAAGATATTCAGATGGCAAATAAGCACATAAAAAGATGTTCATCATCATCGGTCATTACAGAATGCAAATTAAAACCACAATGATATACCTATACCCACTAGAATGTCTGAAATTAAAAAGACGAATCATACTAAGTTTTGGAGAGGTTATGGAACAACAGGAACTCTCATACAATGCTGATGAAAATGTAAAATGTTATCGTTGTTTTGGAAAATGGCTCAGCAGCTTTTTAAAAAGTTAAGCCATACATCCACCAAATGACCCATTCAACTCCTAGGTATTTGCCTAAGATAAATGAAAACTTACACCCACACAAAGACTTGTACATTAATATTCATAGCAGCTTTATGTGTAATAGCTCAAAACTAGAAACAACCCAAATGTCCATGTACAATGAATGAATAAGCAAATTAAGTATATATACAATGCAATATTACTCAGTAATAAAAAGGAATAAATTATTGATACAAACAACCACATGGAGGAATCTCAAAGTAATTCTGTTGTATGAAAGAAGCCAGACTTGACAGAAAGTGTACATTATAACTCCATTTGTATAAAATTCTAAGGAAAAGAAACTAATCTATAGTGATATAAAACAGATCAGTGGTTGTCTGGTGATGGGGTGAGGGTGGGGCAAGAAGGTGGCATTAAAAAAGGACAAGATGAACTTAGAGTAGTCAAAATCATAGACAGAAAGTAGAATAGTGGTTTCCATGGGCTTGGGATAGAAGGGAATGGGAGTTATTGTTTAATGGCTATGGAGTTTCAGTTTTACAAAATGAAGAGTTGTGGAGTTATATGGTGGTGATGGTGCATAACTTTATGAATGTATTTAATAACAGTGAACTGTATACTTAAAATGGTTAAGATGGTAAATTTTATAGCTATGTGTATTTTGACAAGAAGAGTCTTTTGAGAGTGATGCATATATTCACTATCTTGATTGTGGTGATGTTTTCACAGGTGTATTAATGTGCTAAAATTTTTCATAGTGAGACTTTAAACATATGCATTTTATTGTATGCCAGCTATACTTCAGTAAAGCTGTTTTTTTTAAGTAACATACAGAAATCCAACAGAGTAAGATAACTATACATAATCCTATTGTCAAAAAATTAATATTGGCTAGGCATGGTAGTACACGCCTATAGTCCCACCTAAATGGAAGGCTGAGGTGGAAGAATCATTTGAACCCAGGAATTCAAGGCTTCAGTAAGCTATGATCATGCCATTGCACTCCAGCCTGGGTAACAGCACAAGATCCTGTCTAAAAAAAAAAAATATTAATATTTGGGCATATTTACTTCCAGCCTAATTTCTTTATAAATATACTTTAAAAACATGTCTTAAATAAAACTGTGTATGTATGTAATGTATATGTTCAGGGAGGGATGAGACTCACTGATTTAGCTGCTGGCTTTTCACATCTCTGCAAGCAAAGAATGCTAATCTTTTGGGTTAGCTGGGAACTGCTTTAGCAAAACTGCCTGCTCTGTGCTCTGCCTCCACTTATCCATTGCAATGATATTTCTTGATTTCCTAAAATGCACCTGTGCTAGGTGCTAGTGCTCTAAACAAGATGGACAACTTTTGAGGCTCCCTGGAGCTATGGATGGTTGGAGGTGCTATCCCTACCCATAGTAGTTCTGCCCAAATATCTGATAGGAAGCCTGGCCCTGATGTGACTGAGAGATTTGTGGCTCTTCTCGCAGCTCATTCCTGGTAAAATGTTTCTGCTAGGTAAAGCACAAGCATGGCTGCATCCTTCCTACAACAAAAAGAGTCAGTGTCATGAGGGGTTTCCCATGCAGATGAACAAACACATGTGCCCCCGAATTGAGCCAAAATTGTTAACCAGGCAGTAGGCCAACCCTGTCAGCACCACATGCCTTAGCTGTGGTTCCTGATCTGAGAGTTGATCCAGAGTCTAGGATAATTTTGGAGTTTCTGGAAGGGATTGAATCCATGTCTTTGGGACAATGTTGCATAGAAGCCAGAGGCATGTGACCTGGCCACACAAAAGGCCTAGTGCATCTAGCTAGAGGGGTAACCAGACACCTGCCTAATCCATTTACCAAGCCCCTCAAGGCCCCAGTTCAATTCATACCCCACAACTTTACAACAGTGAAGGTCTCTCTGCCCTGCCTGTGGCTGGTTTGCTTGCTGGCAGGACAGTCCACAAGTGCAGGGAAGTAGCCAGCTCCTTCATAAACTGTTCTGCTGCTTTTCTCGCTGGCCCCTATGCTTAAGCCCACTGGCCTCAAACTCCAGTTCCTCCCAACTCAAAACATTTACACACACTGTGCCTACTGCCCCCACCCTCTTGCCTTCTCTACCCTTTATTCTTCAGATCTCAGCTGAAATGTCTCCTCAGGGAAGTCTTCCGTGTCTTTCCAGACTGGGTTAGAGTTCTGCCATTAAACACTGCCATTGCCTAGTGAACTATTCCTTTGTAGTCTTTATTGTAATCAATATTTATGTAGTCCTATTTTAAATATGTACCTTTAGACTGTAAAATTCTTGGAGACAGGGAGTGTATCTGTCCTGTTTACCATTGTATCTTCCATGTTTAACAAATGCCCAGCACATAGTGCTTTCCACACATCTTTGTTGAGTGGATAATCTACCTTAGCCTAGTTCAGGACTCCTTCTTAGATAAGTAGCTCTTTCCATTTTCAATTTTTTATTTACCATGTTCCTACTCTACCCCATCCAAACATGACCTCAAAGAGAATCTGGGCTAGGAAAGTAATCTGAATGACAATATAACCCTGGAATCAGAAAGATCACACCCCTTTGGTGACTTAGCCTTTGTTTCCATCCCAAACGCCTCCTTCGTGGTCTTGCTTTAAAATAGATTTTCTCCTCAGGAAGCCTCTTGGTCCATCCCCTAAATAAACAAAAGCCCCTTTACCAGCACAAATTCCTCACCAAGAAAGTCAAGGTTGTAAAGAGACATTTCCTAAAGTCTCTCAGTTTGTAGTGTTTGTGGCTTTTTTCACATTCCAATCCATTTATATTTAATCTGCTTTTTTAATCACTTACCATATCTACTCTTTGCCTGGTGTTTGACAATTCAAAAATCACTGAAGTCTGAAAACCTTAAATACACTTAAAAACTCAGTTGACATTTTGGTCTTCCAGGATCATCCCAGGTAGCTTTCTCAGAGGCCTGTGCAGAGATACACCTGCTGCCCCTCTGGAGGTCAGACCATGCCCATATGTTCAGCATCAGAGGTCACCAGGGCATCACTCGAAGGATCACAGGCTAGCCCGTGACTGGTCTTGCAAACCCTATTATTAAAGTTACAATTTTTATACTTTTTGGAGGAAAATACTTTTCCTGTTATTTTTCTATTATAGAGCTGATAGGACTGGTGCTTACTGTGTGGAGCCAGAGATTAAATAATTCTCAGGGTGACTGCTTAATGGGTATGAGGTTTTCTTTTGGGGTGATGAAAATGTTTTGAAACTAGAGAGAGGCAATAGTTGTATAACATTGTGAATGCACTCAAAGTCACTGAATTGCACACTTCAAAATAATTTTATCTTATGTGAATTTTACCTCAATAAAAAGTAATAACAATAATTATCAGGGAACAAGAATTGATAATTATCAATAATTATCAATTGTAGAATTCCTCTCACAAGAAAAGTCCAGGAATTTTAGTCAGTCATCACTGAGGTTATAAAATTCCCTGAAGATCTGGCCATCTGTGACCCTCCCCCCAACACCACCACCCTGTACCGTTTGAAGCCAGCTGGATTTAATCTACCACTTAAAGATTCTATTTTTAAAAACAACTTCTAATAGCAATTTTTTGGCACAAATAAATAGCCATAATGGAAGAAAATGAAAATAACTCCTGACTAATCTCTGAACATATCCTTTTTAGGTATATTTTTCTCCATAATTTCACTAATCAAAACACTTTTTTTGTGCTACATTTCAGAATATATGAGAAGAATTTTGGTTTCATGAAGTTTTAGTCATACTAAATTAACAACATGTGTATTTTGGATGCATTTCATGAGTTATGTTATTCTTACTGCAAATGAATTCATTTATTCCATCAACAATTTTTTTTTTTTTTTTTTGGGACAAAGTCTTGTTCTGTTGCTCAGGCTGGAATGCAGTGGCACAATCTCGGTTCACTGCAACCTCTGCCTTTCAGGTTCAGATGATTCTCTGCCTCAGCCTCCTGAGTAGCTGGGATTACAAGTGTGCCACCACACCCAGCTAATTTTTTGTATTTTTAGTAGAGACGGGGTTTCGCTATATCGGCCAGGCTGGTCTCAAACTCCTGGCCTCAAGTGATCCACCCTCCTCAGCCTCCCAAAGTGCTGAGATCACAGGCATGAGCCACCGTGCCTGGACCATCAACAAATACCTTTTTGTACTTTCTGTGTGTCAGTCAGGGTATTAGGTGCTAGGAATACTGAGAACAATAAGGCATACCCCTCAACTCAAATAAGTATGGTCTTGATAATCACATTAAATATATAGATGATCATGTTTCAAATATAGAGACAGCTGCATCAGAAGATGAAAGTGAGCTTCAAGATATGAAGACTGTTTGTCATGGTCACTGCTGTATCCCCAACATATACAACAGGTCTGGTATACTGGAGAAACTCAGCAAATATTTTTTTATAAATGGATGAAACTTTCCACAAATATATACCATCTTCATTGTTTTACATAGTTCTTATTGCTATGGTTTGAATAGCCCCTCCAAAATTCATGTTGAAACTTAATCCGCAATGTGGCAGTATTGAGAGGTGGGGTGGGGCTCCTTAAGAAGTGATTGGATCATGAAGGTTCTGCCGTCATGAATGGCTTAATTTATTCATGGATTAATGCGTTATCATGAAAGGAGAACCAGTGGCTTTATAAGAAGAGAAAAAGATCTGAGCTAGCATGTTAGCACACTCAGCTTCCTCACCAGGTGATAACCTCCTTCGGGACCCTTCAGAGAGTTCCCACTAGCAAGAAGACTCTCACTGGATATGGCCTTTCAACCTGGGATTTCTCAGCCTCCAGAATTGTAGGAAATTAATATATTCTTATAAATTACCCAGTTTCAGGTATTCTGTTATAGGCAACAGAAAATGGGACTAAAGACCATACATTGTCCTGCATTGACTCAAACCAAAAATGCCCAGTTTATTGGCATAATCTGAAAGGGGTAATGAGTGCGTTTTTTCTTACCCTCCTCAGTGTACAAATGTTATTTCATGTTAGATTTTCAGATTGTCTGATTTTAATTCATTTAGCTTGCTCACATAATGATCAAAGGGCCACAGAAAAACCCTTATAGAAAAAGGCATCCATCCTCCTCTGCAGCCTCGTTGGTCCCCTCAGTCACCAACTCCTCTCTTTTCCCCAGTGATTCAGACTCCCACATTAACCTCTTCTTCTGCCCGACCACTTGGACTTAGTGGTTTGGTTTGGGGCTATTTGCACTGATTTGGGCCATAATGCCCCCATTCAAGGCAACTTTTAGTATCTCAATCCTGTCGTGCACCTTGGCCAGAAAGAGATGGCAATCTTGCAATGGTCTTGAACCACGCTAAGACTTTTACTAATATCTCAATTTATCTGATGCACATATTTTTTAAAATGTAAGTATTATTGTCCAGGAATTAGTAACTAGACCCCCAGCCCAAAAGAAGATGTGTTAATACCATGTTATAAGGCAGCCACCAGTAATGGGGACAACGTATCTGTGATGGTTAATTCTGAATGTCAACTTGACTGGATTGAAGGATACAAAGTATTGATCCTGGGTGTGTCTGTGAGGGTGTTGCCAAAGGAGATTAACATTTGAGTCAGTGGGCTGGGAAAGGCAGACCCACCGTTTAGCTGGGTGGGCACAATCTAATCAGCTGCCAGCATAACTAGAATATAAGCAGGCAGAAAAATGTGAAAAGAGAGACTGCCCTAGCCTCCCAGCCTGCATCTTTCTCCCATGCTGGATGCTTCCTGCCCTCGAACATGAGACTCCAAGTTCTT
>NW_026652290.1:60796402-61013347 GCF_009828535.3 Hylobates moloch | reverse complement strand
GATTGGAATGGTTTCAGAAGGAATGGTACCAGTTCCTCCTTGTACCTCTTGTAGAATTCGGCTGTGAATCCATCAGGTCCTGGACTCTTTTTGGCTGGTAAGCTATTGATTGTTGCCACAATTTCAGAGCCTGTTATTGGTCTATTCAGAAATTCAACTTCTTCCTGGTTTAGTCTTGGGAGGGTGTATTTGTCGAGGAATTTATCCATTTCTTCTAGATTTTCTAGTTTATTTGTGTAGAGGTGTTTGTAGTATTCTCTGATGGTAGATTGTATTTCTGTGGGATTGGTGGTGATATCCCCTTTATCATTTTTTATTGCATCTATTTGATTCCTCTCTCTTTTCTTCTTTATTAGCCTTGCTAGCGGTCTATCAATTTTGTTGATCTTTTCAAAAAACCAGCTCCTGGATTCATTAATTTTTTGAAGGGCTTTTTGTGTCTCCATTTCCTTCAGTTCTGCTCTGATTTTAGTTATTTCTTGCCTTCTGCTAGCTTTTGAATGTGTTTGCTCTTGGTTTACTAGTTCTTTTTAATTGCAATGTTAGGGTGTCAATTTTGGATCTTTCCTGCTTTCTCTTGTGGGCATTTAGTGCTATAAATTTCCCTCTACACACTGCTTTGAATGTGTCCCAGAGATTCTGGTATGTTGTGTCTTTGTTCTCATTGGTTTCAAAGAACATCTTTATTTCTGTCTTCATTTCGTTATGTACCCAGCAGTCATTCAGGAGCAGGTTGTTCAGTTTCCATGTAGTTGAGTGGTTTTGAGTGAGTTTCTTGATCCTGAGTTCTAGTTTGATTGCACTGTGGTCTGAGAGACAGTTTGTTATAATTTCTGTTCTTTTACATTTGCTGAGGAGAGCTTTACTTCCAACTATGTGGTCAATTTTAGAATAGGTGTGGTGTGGTGCTGAAAAAGTTGTATATTCTGTTGATTTGGGGTGGAGAGTTCTGTAGATGTCTATTAGGTCTGCTTGGTGCAGAGCTGAGTTCAATTCCTGGGTATCCTTGTTAACTTTCTGTCTCGTTGATCTGTCTTATGTTGATAGTGGTGTGTTAAAATCTCCCATTATTGTTGTGTGGGAGTTTAAGTCTCTTTGTAGGTAGCTCAGGATTTGCTTTATGAATCTGGGTTCTCCTGTGTTGGGTGCATATATATTTAGGATAGTTAGCTCTTCTTGTTGAGTTGATCCCTTTACCATTATGTAATGGCCTTCTTTGTCTCTTTTCATCTTTGTTGGTTTAAAGTCTATTTTATCAGAGACTAGGATTGCAACCCCTGCCTTTTTTTTGTTTTCCATTTGCTTGGTAGATCTTCCTCCATCCCTTTATTTTGAGTCTATGTGTGTCTCTGAACGTGAGATGGGTTTCCTGAATACGGCACACTGATGAGTCTTGACTCCTTATCCAATTTGCCAGTCTGTGTCTTTTAATTGGAGCATTTAGCCCATTTACATTTAAAGTTAATATTGTTATGTGTGAATTTGATCCTGTCATTACGATGTTAGTTGGTTATTTTGCTTGTTAATTGATGCAGTTTCTTCCTAGCCTCGATGGTCTTTACAATTTGGCATGTTTTTGCAGTGGCTGGTACCGGTTGTTCCTTTCCATGTTTAGTGCTTCCTTCAGGAGCTCTTTTAGGGCAGGCCTGGTGCTGACAAAATCACTCAGCATTTGCTTGTCTGTAAAGTATTTTATTTCTCCTTCACTTATGAAGCTTAGTTTGGCTGGATATGAAATTCGGGGTTGAAAATTCTTTTCTTTAAGAATGTTGAATATCGGCCCCCACTCTTTTCTGGCTTGTAGAGTTTCTGACGAGAAATCAGCTGTTAGTCTGATGGGCTTCCCTTTGTGGGTAACCCGACCTTTCTCTCTGGCCGCCCATAACATTTTTTCCTTCATTTCAACTTTGGTGAATCTGACAATTATGTGTCTTGGAGTTGCTCTTCTCAAGGAGTATCTTTTTGGCGTTCTCTGTATTTCCTGACTCTGTGTGTTGGCCTGCCTTGCTAGATGGGGGAAGTTCTCCTGGATAATATCCTGCAGAGTGTTTTCCAACTTGGTTCCATTCTCCCCATCACTTTCAGGTACACCAATCAGACATAGGTTTGGTCTTTTCACATAGTCCCATATTTCTTGGAGGCTTTGTTCATTTCTTTTTATTCTTTTTTCTCTAAACTTCTCTTCTTGCTTCATTTCATTCATTTCATCTTCCATCGCTGATACCCTTTCTTCCAGTTGATCGCATCAAGTACCGAGGCTTCTGCAATCTTCACGTAGTTCTCAAAACTTGGCTTTCAGCTCCATCAGCTCCTTTAAGTCCTTCTCTGCATTAGTTGTCTTAGTTATACATTCATCTTTTTTTTTTTTCAAAGTTTTTAACTTCTTTGCCATTGGTTTGAATTTCCTCCCATAGCTCGGAGTAGCTTGATCGTCTGAAGACTTCTTCTCTCAACTCGTCAAAGTCATTCTCCATCCAGCTTTGTTCCATTGCTGGTGAGGAACTGCGTTCCTTTGGAGGAGGAGAGGTGCTCTGCTTTTTGGAATTTCCAGTTTTTCTGCTCTGTTTTTTCCCCATCTTTGTGGTTTTATCTACTTTTGGTCTTTGATGATGGTGGTGTACAGATGGGTTTTTGGTGTGGGTGTCCTTTCTGTTTGTTAGTTTTCCTTCTACCAGACAGGACCCTCAGCTGCAGGTCTGTTGGAGTTTGTTAGAGGTCCACTCCAGACCCTGTTTTGCTGGGTATCAGCAGCAGTGGCTGCAGAACAGCGGATTTTCATGGACCGCAAATTCAGCTCTCTGATTTTTCCTCTGGAAGTTTTGTCTCAGAGGAGTACCTGGCCAAGTGAGGTGTCAGTCTGTCCCTACTGGGGGGGTGCCTCCCAGTTAGGCTGCTTGGGAGTCAGGGACCTACTTTAGGAGGCAGTCTGCCTGTTCTCAGATCTCCGGCTGCGTGCCGGGGGAACCACTACTCTCTTCAAAGCTGTCAGACAGGGACATTTAAGACTGCAGAGGTTCCTGCTGTCTTTTTGTTTGTCTGTGCCCTGCACAGACATTATATATATATATATATATATATATATATATATAGAAAATATATATATATAGACATTATATATAAATTAAATTATATAGACAATATATATATATATTAGGATGATACTAGAAAAAGGAAGAATATCAGGCTTGTGGTTTGCCCTAGTCCATTTTTTGTTGCTATGACAGGATGCCAAAGGCTAGATAATTTATAAAGAAAAGAAATTTATTTATCATAATTCTGAAGGCTAAGAAGTCCAGCATCAAAGTACTGGCATCTGGCAAGGACCTTCTTGCTGTGTCATCCCATGGCAGGAGGCAGAAGGGCAAGAGAGTGTGAGAGAGCAAGAGAGGAAGGGAACCAAATTCATCCTTTTATCAGAAACCCATTTTAAATGGCAAATTTAAAATACCATGACAGGTTGAGAGAGAGAAAGTGGAAGAAAGGAAAAAGATTTATATATTAGTTCCTGTAACAATACATGTTTCCTGCTTCCTGGACAAAAAGCCTCACATTTTCGTTTCATACCAAGCCCTGCAATTGTGTAGCTGGTCCTGTGCTCAAGTCCCCTTTCCCCAGGGAAGGATTAACTTCCTAATATGGAGTGTCCTCTACCTGACTCCCAGTGCCTGAAGCTGTGACAAGGCTTTCCATGCCAGCTTACTGCCTCCATACAGAGGCAGATACAGGTTGCATGGACCTGAAGCTTATAAAATTTAGGGGGCAGTCCTTTAAAAAACTACAAATACAAGATTGCTAGATCCCCTCACAGGACCTTAGAAAGGGCCTGTGCAAGTTAGGGGTCCTAAAGCTTATGTCTTATGAGCTTCATGGTAACTCCACCCCTGCCTTCCCAGCATGCCTTCTATTCACTCCTGGGTCCACTTTAAAAATCTGGAGCTTTTTTTTTTTTGGCTGTGCATGGTGCCTCACGACTGTAATCCCAGCACTTTGGGAGGCCAAAGCGGGTGGATCACCTGAGGTCAGGAGTTTGAGACCAGTCTGGCCAACATGGTGAAACCCCTTCTCTACTAAAAAAAATACAAAAAATTAGCCAGGCATGGTGGTGCACACCTGTAATCCCAGCTACTCGGGAGGCTGAGGCAGGAGAATCGCTTGAACCCGGGAGTCTGAGGTTGCAGTGAGCCGAGACTGTACCACTGCACTCCAGCCTGGGCAACAAAGTGAGACTCTGTCTCAAAAAATAAAAATAAAAAAAAGAATCTGGAGCTTTTTTAAAAGATTCCAGAACTGGGCTGTACGCAGTGGCTCATGCCTGTAATCCCAGCACTTTGGGAGGCTGAGGCAGGCAGATCACTTGAGCCCAGGAGTTTGAGACTAGCCTGGGCAACACGGTGAAACCCTATCTCTATAAAAAGATACAAAAATTAGCCGGCCGTGGCGGCATGTGCCTGTAGTCCCAGCTACTTGGGAGGCTGAGGTGGGAGGATCACTTGAGCCCAGGAGGTCAAGGCTGCAGTAAGCCAAGATCGTGTCACTGCACTTCAGCCTGAGTGACAGAGCCAGATGCTGTCCCAAAAAGCAAAAACAAAACAAAACAAAAAGATTCCAGAACCTCTCCTGGTTACCCTGAAACCCACAAATTAAAAGCTAAGCAGTCATTTTTTTTTTGGTGAACTTTCATTGAGGCCCTCATAATTTCAGTGTTTTTCTCTCCTGTCTTTCACTCTTCTTTGCTGCCACAGAGGAGTTACTTGTGGCCTCCTCGAAGCACCTCTTCTGCTGAACCAACCCTAGACTTCTTTATGAGAACTCTTTCCAGTTCAGTGGTGCTGGGCTGCTGAGGTGAGATGGTTGACTTTATTAAATTTTTGGCCAACAATTTTACCTAGTACTGGGAAATACAATTTATTAGGTTGGTTATAAAAAAAAAACAAAACCAACAACACTTTATCTCAGGTTGATTGACATTGATCCTACTTGTCTTTCTGAAGGAAATAATTTCAATGAATTAATAAAATGTGTGCTTGTATTAATAAAAGTCTACTGCCTTTTACTGTAGTAACAAACAACTTTCATATCATAGAGGCTTGATCACAATAAATATTTATTTCTTGCTCACTCTACATGCAGAACTCAGGTAAGCAAGGAGGTCTCTGTTCAACTTAGTGACTCAAGGACCCAGGCTGAAAGAGGTTCCATCTGTACATGTGTTTCTGTGATCGCTATGGTAGGAGAGAAGAGAAACATGTGAATAAATGAATTTTGCCCGAAAGTGACACATATCATTTCCACTCACATTTCATTGGCCAAAGTAAATTACCTGCCTATGTCTAACTTCAAGGGGCAGGAAAGTTTAGTCCCATCATATTCCTGGAAGAAGAACTAGAATATTTAGAATAGCTCTAATGGCTACATGCCTTTTGGTCACCAAATGTTTGATTTGCTCTATTTCTGAGATGCAAAATATACCCACCCATTCCTTAAGGGAGAAAGCCCCAAAGTCCTAGGCAAGCATAGCATGAAGGTCATAATCTGTGACATCTGGGTGAGGTATGGTAGTTTCTAATCATGATCTGTTTCTGTACATCCTACTTACACCTGTGAAATAAAAAAGACAGATTTTCTGCCTTCTCTCACCTGATACATAAGGGCTGATAAAGGAACAGGATAATTGTAATATTCTCCTTGGGGAAAATGGAAAACACACAGCAAATACATGTCTATAGAATTCTGAAATCCTGTTGGGAACAACTTTTGAGGGCCCCCTACCTGTGTTTGAGGAATGTTACCTGATTAATTCTGATTCTGAGATGCTCCTTTTGCTCATTGGTCTCTGTAGCCCCTGGATCTGCCTTCTGAAAGTTTTGTCCTTTTTCATTTTCTTCTTTGACTGAATCTAAAGTGGACATTGGGAAATATGCCTTCTTTCAGGGCTGAGCAAATTTCTCATATATAACCAATTTGGACTAAGCTTTTCCTCAGGGTGCTAAAATACTCCACATTGTAGTATCCCCAACTCCCACTACACACGTGTAACCAACCAGTGAGGTCCCATACCTCCTGCAATTAATTGGTTCATATGTCCCCTGCAAGAGACTTTGATATGAGCACAGTGTAGTGATAAGTGCACTAGAAAATTCCTTGGATATATGATCTTAAGTAGGTTACTTGACTTCTCTGTCTGAATTTTCCCATCTATGAAATTCTATTTTTAGATTAACAGGATTAAAGGACCAATAAACAAAACCTTTATGTACCATATAAATGTTGGCTAAGTTCTTTTACATTTTTCCCTCTTTTAATCCATACACAGGCTTAGAAGGTTATTAGTATTCGTTTTTATATGAGGAAACTGGAACTCAAATAGACTAGATGACTTGCCCATGTAAGAAATGATATGGCTTGCCCATATAATACATGATATGATAAAGCTAATAAATGATAGAGTCAAAATTCCCAACTTGATATCTTGTGTACATTCTACTCCCACACAGCTACTCCTTGTTTTGAGGTAAATGTTGTTAAATTCTATAGAAAATATATAATGTATATTTGGTTTTTTATCATGAATCAAGATGTCACAGAGTGATCATAATCATTGACAAGAATTTTGCCATCTGATTTACACATTTCTCCATTATAAAGAACTGATAGACCCTGAAATAAGGCTATTGCTTTCTTTTTTTTTTTTTTTTTGAGACAGAGTCTTGCTTTGTCACCCAGGCTGGAGTGCAGTGGCGCAATCTCAGCTCACTACAAGCTCTGCCTCCCGGGTTCACGCCATTCTCCTGCCTCAGCCTCTCCGAGTAGCTGGGACTACAGGCGCCCGCCACCAGGCCCCGCTAATTTTTTTGTATTTTTAGTAGAGACGGAGTTTCACCGTGGTCTCGATCTCCTGACCTCGTGATCTGCCCGCCTCGGCCTCCCAAAGTGCTGGGATTACAAGCGTGAGCCACTGTGCCCGGCCTGGCTATTGCTTTCTTAAATTGTTATAATAACAATGCAGGATGCAGCAATTCAGAGGATACAGAATTTTTTATGATGTGCTACTTCTATCATTCCAATCAAATGTAGTCAAGCAAACTTACTTTAAAAAGAATGAATATATACTATCTTCAGTGGAAATGTGGGCAAGACTAGTTCTGAGTTGGTAAATGTTTAGGAAAAATCAATAACATTCTGAATTGATGCAGAATATGACTCAAAGCCAAAACAGAATGTTTGGGACAAATTAGGAAGAAAACTATTTTTCACTTGAGGTTCTTGTTACAACTGAGATTATCTCTTCCTCATTAAGCAAAACTAATTTAAAAATCTTTTGGTTCTATATTTAATCTTCTATCTGAGATTTTACTGTTTTAATAGGAAATGCAATGAGAATTACCTGGTCTCTGACCTAAGTCAGTGCATAGGAAACATTTCTGCAGGGGAGATTCTCAAAGAAGGGATAGAATATTTTGCACCTTCGTTACTAATTTTCCATGCAGCGAGTGTTTAGACAAATTATATTTTCCCTGTTGTATATGTATCTTGGATTTCACTAATGGATATTAGTATTTTTTTGCACTATTTTTAAAAAGTCAGTTACTTAAATTGGAAACATTTGTTAAGGCCATGCATGACTAAGATGTGGATTTTTAAAAACAATCTATCAGAATTTAAGAGCTTTTGCCTGTGAGATTCTATAGACAAGAACAATTTTATGAAATCAGAAAAAAAAATTAAGCATTATGTAGGTTTGGGTACATAAAGAAATTTGCTCACTAACGTCAACTTTTGTTGTTACTTTAGTTATTCATGTCTTGAAGATTTTTTCTTCCTGTTTCATTTTCCCAATTGTAGCAGAAGCTGCCAGATGTGCATTTAAATACTGCCCTCCTCCTTCCACTGTAATAAAAGGCACATGGCTAACCAACTATACGACATGTCCTTGCTTCTTCTGCTATTAGATGTAGCCCTGTGAGTAAGTGTACTCCAATGGAATGCAAATAGGATTTGTCCTTAAAGACCTCCCACACCTGCTCCTCTAAGATGATAGCCCACCTCCAAGATGGCTCTCAGTGATTCTTGGCTCATGGTATTTATGTCCTTGTATAATTCCCTCCTCCGCTGAATATAGCAGACCTGTGTAACGAACAAGATAGTGCAGAAATGATGGAATGTGATTTCCAAGTCAAGGTCATAAAGGATATTTAGGCTTTCGTCTTGTTCTCTTAGATTACTTTCCTGAGGGAGGTCAGCTACTATGTCATGAGGACATTCCAACAGCCCTTATAAAGAGGCCTGAGTGTCAGGAAACCAAAGCCAGCTGCCTATAGCCAGGACTAAGGAAGCCATATTGGAAGCAGATACTTCAGCCCTAGTCAAGCCTTCTTATGACTGTACCCACAAAGCACATCTGATGGCAAACTCATGAATGACCTTGAGCCAGAACCATTCAGCTAAGCCACTTCCAAATTTCTGACCCAAAATAACAATGAGATAATAAATATTAATTGTTGTTTTAAGCTGCTAAGTTCGTTATGCAGCAGCAGATAATTAATACACCCAGTCAGCTGGATGGCAATACTAATGAGAGTCTTGGAAATCATGTCTTGAAGATTGCAGAACTACAGTCAGCTCAGGTGCCTGAATGATTGTATAAAGGAGGGCCCTTTCCTCTAGTTTCTCCACTCCCCACATCAACCTGGACTGTTGAGAGAGAAATAAACTTTAGAGCCATTACATGTTTGGGATCTAAAATTTGTAACAATATATCCAGCCCTAACAAATATACCAACTTTGTATTCTATTTCTTCCTTACATCAAGTCTTATTCATCTGTGAGGGTATTATTCCCCTGAACAAGGATTATTATTGGCATAGTTCTTCAAACACTATCAAAAATATTGTATTGGCTACAAGGCATTATATTAAATATTCAAAGCACTTCCCCCACCTGCAAATTCTATTTTATTTGCCTAGGACTCTATGTTTACTATCAGAGTTGTGGTTGATACTATGGTGCCCTGTCCAGATCCTGTTCACTTGGTTAAAGCTTCTATCCCCAAGGTCTTATGAGTGGTGACTGGTAATAGGTTACAGCTAGCCCTCTTTTCCAGAGAATTGCCATCAACTGATAGGAGCCAACTCACTAGGGAAGTTATGCTCCCTCCATAGATGACCCACAACAGTGGCCAACTGACAGGATGGCATAAAAGTCCAGCCCTTGCCACCAGGGATGACAACTCTGCTGTGCTGTTTATATTTCAGATCCTTCCCTTCTGTGGTTTGGGCCAGGACTAGACTTTACTTAAAACCAGATCCTTGCTTGGCAGCTCTTTTCCCTTCCCTATCATGCTCCTCTCCTTCACATACAGGTTTTTCCCAAGGAGTCCCTCAATAAACCACATCCACCCAAATCTGTCTCAGATTCTGGTTCCAGGGAATTTTATCTAAGGCTACCTATTTCCATAAAACTGAACACAAGAGGTGAGATCCTCTTCTCAGGTACTGACATTACTTATATGGTTTGGATCTGTGTCCCTACCTAAATCTCATGTCGAATTGTAATTTCTAATGTTGGAGGTGGGGTCTGGTGGGAGGTGACTGGATCATGGGGGTGGTTTCTCATGGTTTAACACCATCCCCCTTAGTGTTATCACAGCGAGAGTGAGATATTGCAAGATCTGCTTGTTTAAAAGTATGTAGCACCTCCCACCTCTCACTCTTCCTCCTGCTATGGCCATGTGAAGTGCTGGTTTCCCCTTTGCCTTCTGCCATAATTGTAAATTTCCTGAGGCCTCCCTAGAAGCTGCTATGCTTCCTGTACAGCCCATGTAACCATGAGCCAATTGAACCTCTTTTCTTTATAAATTACCTAGTCTCAGGTATTTCGTTTTTTGTTGTTGCTGTTGTTCGAGATGGAGTCTTGCACTGTCGCCCAGGCTGGAGTGCAATGGCACAATCTTGGCTCACTGCAACCTCCGCCTCCTGGGTTCAAACAATCCTTCCACCTCAGCCTCCCGAGTAACTGGGATTACAGGCACCTGCCATCATGCACAGCTAATTTTTGTATTTTTGTAAAGACAGGGTTTCATCATGTTGGCCAGGCTGGTCTTGAACTACTGACCTCGGTGACCCGCCCACCTTGGCCTCCTAAAGTGCTGGGATTACAAGCATGAGCCACTGCGCCCAGCCCGTAGTCTCAGGTATTTCTTTATAGTAGTGCAAGGACAGACTAACACAATACTGATGTATTTTATGCATGATAGGAAGAATATATATTCAGTCCAAAACTTTGAAAAAGACTTAAAAACAGTAAAACAATAAAGAATATTAAGAAATCCAAAAGTTGGCCAGGTGTGGGGGCTCATACTTATCCTAGCACTTTGGGAGGCCAAGGTGGGTGGATCACTTGAGATCAGGAGTTCGAGACCAGCCTGGCCAACATGGTGAAGCCCCATCTTTACTCAAAACATACAAAAATTAGCTGGGCTGGTAGTAGGCGCCTGTAATCCCAGCTACTCAGGAGGCTGAGACAGGAGAGTTGCTTGAAGCCAGGAAGCGGAGGTTGCAGTGAGCTGAGTTATCAACAAAATTGATAATCCTAAAATGGATTAAGAATATAACATAAGGATACATTCATTAACTTACTTCTTTCTGCCTGTGGTCACCACCAAGGAAGAGTTGCTAAAGTCTCTCTTCCCACCACCACCGTCATGTCTAAATCGGTCTCCTAAAGAGCCTGAGCAGCTCTTCACTGGAAGGCTGAGCTTTGAAATGACTGATGAGAGGCTGAGGAGCCGTTCTGAGCAAAGGGGAACGCTCACAGGCTGTGTGGTCATGAGAGATCCCAACACCAAGCGCTCCAGGGGCTTTGGGTTTGTCACCTATGCCACTGTGGAGGAGGTGGATGCAGCCATTAATGCAAGGCCACACAAGGTGGATGGGAGAGCTGTGGAACCAAAGAGGGCTGTCTCAAGAGAAGGTTCTCAAAGACCAGGTGCCCGCCTAACTGTGGAAAAGGTATTTGTTGCTGGCATTAAAGAAGACACTGAAGAACATCACCTGAGAGATTATTTTGAACAGTATGGAAAAATTGAAGTGATTAAAATTATGACTGATTGAGGCAGTGGCAAAAAAAAAAGGAGCTTTGCCTTTATAAGCTTTGATGACCATGACTCCGTGGATAAAATTGTCATTCAGAAATACCATCGTGAGAATGGCCACAACTGTGAAATTAGGAAAGCCCTGCCAAAGCAAGAAGTGCATAGTGCTTCACCCAGCCAAAGAGGTTGAAGTGGTTCTGGAAACTTTGGTGGTGGTTGTGGAGATTGTTTCAGTGGAAATGACAACTTTGATTGTGGAGGAAACTTCAGTGGTCATGGTGGCAGCTGTGGTCATGGTGGATATAGTGGCAGTGGGGATGGCTATACTGGATTTGGTGATGGAAGCAATTTTGAAGGTGGTGGAAGCTACAATGATTTTGGCAATTACAACAATTAGTCTTCAAATTTTGGACCCATGAATGGGAGAACTTTGGAAGCAGAAGCACTGGCCCCTGTGGTGTTGGAGGCCAATACTTTGCCAAACCACAAAACGAAGGTGACTATGTCAATTTCAGTAGCAGCAGCAGTTACAGCAATGGGAGAAGATTTTAGTTACTACCAGGAAACAAAGCTTAGCAGGAGAAGAGAGCCAGAGAAGGGACACGGAAGCTACAGATTACAACAGATTTGTGAACTCAACCAAGCACAGTGGTGGCAGGGCCTAGCTGCTATAAAAAAAGACATGTTTTAGATAAATACTCATGTGTATGGGCAAAAAACTTGAGGACTGTATTTGTGACTAAAGGTGTAACAGGTTATTTTAGTTTTTGTTTTGTAGAAAGTGTACAGCATTCCAACAAAGGGTTTTAATGTAAATTTTTTTTTGCACCCATGCTGTTGATTGCTAAATGTAATATAGTCTGATCATGACGCTGAATAAATGTGTTTTTAAAAAAAGAATAGAACATAAATCACCAGTATCAGAAATAAAAGAGAGGTTATCACTATAAATTCTACAGGCATGAAAAGGATAATAAGATACCATTATTAAAATTTTATACTGAAAATATGATAAGTTCTTCGAAAAATGCAATTTACCAAAGTCAATACAGATTAAACAAAAATATTAATAGTCCTATATGCATTTTTAAAGTTAAATTTATTGTCAAAAAATTCCACAGTGTAAATCTAGATTCAGATGGTTTCACTGATGAACATTCACTGAAGAAATAACACTAATCTTACACAAACCCTTATAAAAAACAGGAGGGAACACTTTCCTGCTTGTTCGTGAGGCCACCATAACTCTGATACTAAAACCTAACAAAGAAATTACCAGAAAAAAATTTGCCTACCAATATTTTCCATGAACATAGACATAAAAATCTTTGAAAACTTCATGCATTGATTGCAGCAATATATATCAGTAGTAACATACAGTGACCAAGAAGGGTATATCACAAAAATGTAAGATTGATCTAACACCCACAAGTTTATCACCATAACTACATTAACAGAATAATGAAGAAAAAAAACAAGATCATTTCCATAGATGCAGAAATAGCATTTTTCAAAATCCATCACCCAATTATAAAAACACTTTTAGCAAACTAGGAATAGAAGGGAACTTCCTCAATTTCATAAAAGGCAGTTACAAAAACCTAGAGCTAACCTCACACTTAATGATCATACATTGAATGCTTTTCCCCTAAGATCAGTAACAAAGAGTGAAGGCCCACCCTTACAACTTGTACTCAACAGTGTTAATGAAGGTCCTAGCTATTGCAATAAGACAAAAAACAGGCAGCAGTGGGGAGAATAAAAATTTGAAGTAAAACTTTCTCTGTATTCAGGTTTTTTGTTTAAGTGTATGCTTTCCTATTTATTTTACCAAGGCTGTGCGTGAAATAAACCAAAATATTTCAAGAAAACTTGAGTTTAGATAGGCTTGCCTTCTGAGTTAGAGTTTTTAATTTCATAGGAATTCTGTTGTAAGTTATTCTAGTTATGCTTATATAACTAAACCTAGGCAAAATTGTGAGGCAAGAGAAATTTATTTTAGTGCCTTCCTATCTTTGGGGGTTTTAAGTATATCTCTCATCCATTCTGATGCCTCCCTGTGTCTCCCAATCATCGATTGCCCAGAGGTAATATACCATTCCAGTCTATTTTTCTTCACTAATATCTCATTCTTCAAAATCACTTCTCTTTTCTTACCTATTTTTATCACAAATATATATATTCTCCCACTGTTTCAGAGTTCTAGTCACAGTTGTCAGAGGAATACATCTCAAAAACTATTTCAAACCAGTAAGTTCACAGTTAATGTGTTGTCCCTCCCAAGGATATTTGCATTGGAAGAGCATGTTTATGAACAATAATAGGAAAATTAAGATAACAGCAAGACTATAGGATGAGGATATAAACATTTAATATAGTAATTTCACATAATGTGGAAGAATAGGCACCTAGTTTGTCCTTTTTTAAGAAAACAACAAAAAATTCTAGATTATGTGTTCAAGAAATCTTAAAAGCATCAATGAACTACAGATGCTTCTTATAATGGGGTTACTCCCTGATACACCCATTGCAAGTTGAAAATATTGTAAGTCAAAAATGCATTTAATACACCTAACCTACCAAACATCATGGCTTAGCCTAGCCTACCTTAAATAGGTAGGTGGGTGCTAAAACACCTACATTAGCCTACAGTTGGGCAAAATCATCTAAGACAAAGCCTATTTTATAATAAAGTGTTGAATATTTTATGTAATTTATTAACTTGTGTACCGAATATGAAAAACAGAATGGTTGTATGGGTACTCAAATGGTTCCTACTGAATGCACATCACCTTTGCACCACTATAAAGTCAAAAATTATAAGCAAACCATTGTAAATTGGGGACTGTCTGTACAAGAAAGTAAGGAAGTCTCAGATCAGGGACTAAAGGAGGAAGGGATCTTGGAGAAGTGTAGTATTTTAGCCAGTTTTCTTTCTGAGTCTATTTGTTAACTTGTGTAAATTTGAGCCTTGGTTATCCTGAATCTACAGAGCCCACAGAGCAGGAAACAAAGACAAGGACTTTCAAAAGGTAGCAATTTATTAGCTCATCCCTTACTTTAAAAGAGCTGAGATATCAAAGTTCTAAACAGTCAGTGTAAGCATGACCTGGAAATAAACCCATCCCTTTCCTGTCCCTGAGGTCTAAAAAGAAAATATCCTTGACCTTTAGTAAAGAGTACAGGAGGTAAAAATAGTTGCTGAAAATTTGGAATCACAAGATGGTCCTCACACAAATTTGTAGCACAAATTCACAGAAACTGTGTGTTACCAAAAACCGCAAGTTAAGAATTTAAATTAGAGCACCCCAGACTTGTAGTGCCTTCATATGGCTGGTCAGAAACAAATGCAAATTAATCTATAGTATCCCACCATCATGTCAGGCTTCAAAGACTTCAAAGAAATGAAACTCTAAGTAAAATGAACAACTCACAAGAAAAAAACAACAAAATATACAAGTGAGCAAAAGCACCATGAGTGATAAACAGCAAAAGCAAGAGCTACAAGGAATATGTCCATATGTATTTCACATACCAGCTATAAAATTAAAATGTTTACTATGCTTAAAGGAATAAGGGATAAGCTTCAAAGTATATGCCAGTAATAAAATATTACCAAAAACATACCCAGCAATGGGTAAGAGATAATATATCAAATTAGGCTTATCCTAATAATTCAGGATTGGTTTATACTAAAAAATTAGTAATGTTGTTCACCACGTTAACAAGTTAAAGGAGAAAATTTATATGATCATCTCAATAAATGCAGAAAAGGTGTTTGATAAAATTTAACATTCATTTATAATAAAAACATCTAGTTAACTAGGAATAGAAGGAGCTTCCTCAGTCTAATTTAAAAATAAATAAAACTAAGGAAAATATTATATCTTGTGGTTACTTATTCAAATAATTTTATCTAAGATTAGGAACAAAACAAGGATTCCCATTTCTATTTATCATTACACTGTATGTACAAGTCACTGAAGAAAAACAAGAAAACATATCAAAAGAATAAGGATTGAAAGAGGGATAATACTATCATTGCTTTCAAATAATACTGCTAATATGTAAAAAAAATTCAAAATGAACTACCAGTAAATTTTTTAAATGAATGTAAATTTAACAAAAGTTGCCAGATACCAGCTCAATATAAAACTCTATTTCATTTCTATATAGCAGCTAGAGTTAGCAAATAACACACTCTCTTTTTCTCTTTCTATTTCCCTTTCTCTCTCTCTCTCTCTAAATATATATATTCATTCCATCCACATGTATTTTTAATGGAAAATACCTATATGTTAATCTAACAAAATATACAAAACTTTTAAGAAACAATAGAACTAGAAGATTCTATATTATAAAGATATCTGTTGTCCCCAATTTGATCTACAGAATCAATGCAATCTCAATCAAATCTCTGATAGATTTTGTTTAAAAAGTCAATCATGACCATCATATTCTAAAATATATATGGAATAACAAAGGACCAAAAATAGCCAAAACACTCTTAAAGAGGACAAATGAGTTTGTCCTACCAGCTTTCAAGGCACTAATAAAGCTGTGGTTCTTAAGATAGTATAGTATTAGTGCTGGATAGACAAATAGATCTATGGCACAGAATTAAAGCCCGGAAATAGACACTGACATATATAGATACTAGATATATTACAGAAGTGGTATTGCAGATGACAGAAAAATGATGAGTTTTTCAATAAATGGTACTGGATTAAGATATCCATATGGGAAAAAATTATATTGAGTCTCTACCTCACACTATAAACAAAATAAAATTTGGGGAGAATCAAAGACCTAAAAGTAAGAGACAAAACCAAAGCCTTTAAAAAATAATATAGGAAAATATCCTCATGGCAACAGAGTACAGAAGGATTTCTTGAACAAAGTACAAAAAGACAAACAGGTGAAAGATTGAAAATTTAAACTAAATTAAAATTAAGAATTTTAGATACATTTCAGATCATCAAAGGACAATATAAAAAGTGCAAAGACAAGTTACAAATTAGTAGAAAATATTTGTAGCATATGTTACTAAGATCTAACATCTATAGTATGTAAGAGCTGCTACAAATCAGTGGGAAAATGACAAAATAGTAGATAAACGCACAAGACACTTGACCAGACATTTTATTGGGGGAAATTCAGCCCCTGATATTTCAACATGGGTCTTTTTCTATTTTCTCTAAGTGTCGACCAATCTGAGAAATTAAGGGAAAGAGTACAAAAGAGAAAAATTTTAAAGCTGTGTGTCCAGGGGAGACATCACATGTCAGCAGGTTTCGTGATGCCCCCTGAGCCATAAAACCCAGTTTTTATTAGCAATTTTCAAAGGGGAGGGAGTGTACAAATAGGGTGTGGGTCACAGAGATCACATGCTTCAAGGGCAACAAAAGATCACAAGGCAGAAGGTCAGGGCAAGATCACAAGTTCAGGGCAAAACTAGAATCACTAATGAACTTCCATGTCCCACTGTGCACGCGTTGTCATTGATAAACATCTTAACAGGGTTCAAGAGCAGAGAAACGTTCTGACTAGAATTCGCCAGGCTGGAATTTCCCAATCCTAGCAAGCCTTGGGGCGCTGCAGGAGACTAGGGCGTGTTTCATCCCTATCTACATCTGCATAAGGCAGACACTCCCAGGGCGGCCATTTTAGAGGCCCCCCTGGGAATGCATTCTTTTCCCAGGGCTGTTAATTATTAATATTCCTTACTGGGGAAAGAATTCAGCAATATTTCTCTTACCTGTTTTCGGTAATAAGAGAAACATGGCTCTGTCTTGCCTGGCCCACAGGCAGCCAGACTTTAAGGTTATCTCCCTTGTTCCCTGAAAATTGCTGTTATCCTGTTCTTAAGGTGCCTGGATTTCATATTGTTCAAACACACATGCTCTACAAACAATTTGTTCAGTTAACACAATCATCTCAGAGTCCTGAGGCAACATACATCCTCAGTTTATGAAGATGACAGGATTAAGAGATTAAAGTAAAGACAGGAATGGGAAATCACAAGAGTATTGATTGGGGAAGTGATAAATGTCCATGAAATCTTCACAATTTATGTTCAGAGATTGTAGTAAAGACAGGTGTAAGAAATTATAAAAGTATTAATTTGGGGAACTAATAAATGTCCATGAAATCTTCACAATTTATGCTCTTCTGCCATGGCTTCAGCCAGTCCCTCTGTTTGGGGTCCCTGACTTCCCACAACACATTTCACAAAAGAAGAAACTCAAATGGCCCATAAACATATGAAAACATGCTCACCTTCATTAGTGATTAAGAAAATGCAAATACAATGAGATATTTCCTATCTATCAGATTAACAAAAATTTTAAAATAGCCAATACCATGTGTTGATCAGCATTTGTCTTAATGGGAACTCAGCTGTGCTGGTGGGAATGTAAATGGCCACAAAAACAGTTTGGCTGTACTTCATAAAGAAGAAAAGAGGCATACTTTTTACCCTAGTAACTCCAGTAACTCCCTCATACTCATCAGGAGACATACAGAACATTCATGGAAACATTGTTGATAATAGTCCCTATATTAGTCAAGATTCTCCAGAGAAAGGGAGCAAATAAGATGAAGTACAAGTGTGTGTGTGTGTGTGTGTGTAAGTGTGTGCATGCGCATATGATTTTAATCGTAATGCAGAGCTATAAGACCAATACCCAAACTCTAGGCCTCCCAGATGAAAGGGCTATAATAAAACAACAGTTGAAAAATCATTACCTTGTCTAATTAAAAATATATAAAACCAACAACTATGAGTTCTAGCTATGCATGTAAATGCTATACATATGTTTTTAAATTTAATAATGATAGTAATCAACCAACAGTGTAGAGAAATTGGTACTCATAGTTGCTGGAAGCATTGCCAATTGATACGATCATTCAGTGGAATAGTTTTAACCATATTAGAAATATGAAATGAGATATTAAAACATTGCCATTCTTTGACTCAGGTTTCTGCTTTGGGAAATTTAAGGTTATTTAAGAAAATAATTTTTAAAGGGCAGAACAAATCAATGTGTAAAATAATGTTTAAGGCAGAAATATTTATAAAGGCAAAACTTAAAACAATTCAAATTCCTTACTTTTTATAAATCCTCAAAGAAGAGTACATTACTTACGAAAATAACATAAATATATACCTTGTATTGGCATATGGATATATTAAACAACATCAAATGAACAACCAGACTAAACGTAAATTCACATAGTTTGTATGATTAAAAAGATCTACAGAAGCACTGAAAATATCAGAGAAATTTAAAGTAATATAAATAGTTGTGTTAGGCTTATGGGAATGTTCAATGACGTGATTATTATTTTTAAAATAAGTGGGTATATATTTATTCTGAAGGAATATATTTAATGATGAAATTTCAGGCAGTGTTATAGACAGATGGTGAAACTATTTGTGCAGGAGGTGGGGTGGGTAGGGGAAAGGGGGACCTAGAATCTCACCACATGGAAGTTTCTATAATCAGAGGGTTTTCTCTGGGTTGTGCAGACTGTGGAGCCAAAAGGCAGACTCATACAGAAGACTTCTCAAAGGGGAAAAAAAACTGAAAGGACTATAATTAGAAAAATGTGATTGTAAATTAATTTCCCTTTAGGATGTAAGCTGCTTTTCTTTTCTTTGTTTCTTTTATTTATTTATGTTTAAAACAATTGGAACTTAGTGATTTACTACAATATATGAGAGAGGCTGTTTTCCAGAGAGTCTAAATTCTGTGTCCTTGGTCTGACTAATTTGTTTGATTTCAACATTGAGAGAAGTATGGACAGTGTAACTATGCAAGAAGCTTATCAATTAACTGGCATCCAGCTCCTTTGATGGCAGCAACATTAAGGTGACTCTCTTCTCAGAATCTTGTCTCATTTACTGAAGACAAAAACAAGGAATGATGTGCCATTCTGAACCAAAGGCCAGCATAAAAGAAGGTCAGTGAGCAAGAGGAGAGGGCTGCATTGCTGTTGCAGCTTTCAGGTTAGAGTATATTGGAAACAAAGAAGAAGGCACCATTTCGTTAAACTGAAGCTATAAAGTATGAATATTCTGCTCGAGAAAAAGTGCAATGCAGCTAAAAGTGTGTTGTGCATCCAAGAACACTGTGACCTCAACAGATGACTTCTCTATTTCAGTTTCTCCAGTTATAAAACAAAATGAGAAATAACTCCCTCTGTCTACCATCCCTCCACACCCCCACCCTTCATACATCTGGAACATATTATGACAGATTAGAAAAATCAATAATTTCTTTTTAGAACATGATGTGTGTAAGTTGTCCCTGCCATTAAGGGGCTTATTACACTTTAATTAGTACTGCTTTCTGTTTTGTACATTAAGTTACGTGATTTCTACTCAAGTGTTTTGTTGAGAGATCTTAAAGTCACAAAGAGTGATAAGCAGTGAATAAATTTTTAAACATAATTTTCCATGTTATTAAAGTTGCAATAAATATATCACAGACAATCAGTTGTTACTTTTAAGCAGCTCATGATATTTTTTAAAAAAAGCTTTTAGTATCACAAGGTCTACAATGTAATCTCCCTAATAAGATCACTTGATATCAAGTTGCTCAACTGTGCACATGGCCTTTCAAATAGAATGCCATCCCTTAATGCTGTGGACTGTCACACAAGTATTCATAACTTGGGATTAAATTTCATATACATTATTTGAGAAGTCTATATAATGCCAACAAAATAATTTTCTAAAAACCTTATTATCTTATTTCCAGGTATATCTTGATGTATTTTTTTAAAAACTGTAGAATCAACAAATCCCTTTGGAATCTAAAGTTTAGATAATGTCACAAACTATCCAAAGGAATTAGCAAATCTTTCCAGCAGCTGTTCTTCCATTTTCCCTGGCAGCATCAGGTGGAAAGGACAGGCGGTAACCAAATCCATTTAGTGTTAAGTGTGACTCTAACATTGATGACCTTACTAAAATAGTTGGGTCTGATGCTCTGAAGAATGATTAGGTAGGGAAGCCACGTAGCAGGCTGCACATACTACCTTATCACAGAGCTCATTTAGAATATAGTTTGAAATTTTGTTGGAATAACAACTTCCAGGTAGGAAGAACAGCTCAGGTAAAAGAGCACTGGAATGGGACAGATCTGGATTCAAATTCCAGCTCACCACTTACAACATCAACCCCTCCAAGCCTTGTTTACTCATCTGTAACATGAAAATACAAACAATATCAATACCACCGGGTTGTCTGGGGATTAAAAAGATGTAAACATCCCGTTTGGCATGAAATAGAAGCTCAAGAAATGTTAGTTCCCTTCTTTCCGTTCACCTGCATCATGTGTCATGCTGGCCTTTCTTATTAAATTTTCAGTTCATTTTCGATTATAGCACCCTTAAATTCTTTACAGGCTAGTAATGAGATGCAACTGATAACATTGGGCTCTGTGTTACTGAGGCAAGGACTGGGTATAGAGTTTCCCTGGTGCTGCTTGGCACATTACCCAGATGTTCTAGAAGGTCATGGTCTGTGGTATTGTGTGGAACATACAATAAACAATCCACCAACGTTTTTATGTCATCTCATATGGGTCTTTTGTTAGTTATCACTGCTCTCAAGTTTTGTGTTGATAATCTACAGATAATCTCATTAGAATTTATAAGAAAAAAGAACCTTTGAACAGACAGCCAAATCATGAATGAACTCCCATTCACAATTGCTTCAAAGAGAATAAAATACCTAGGAATCCAACTTACAAGGGATGTGAAGGACCTCTTCAAGGAGAACTACAAACCACTGCTCAATGAAATAAAAGAGGATACAAACAAATGGAAGAACATTCCATGCTCATGGGTTGGAAGAATCAATATCGTGAAAATGGCCATACTGCCCAAGGTAATTTATAGATTCAATGCCATCCCCATCAAGCTACCAATGACTTTCTTCACAGAATTGGAAAAAACTACTTTAAAGTTCATATGGAACCAAAAAAGAGCCCGCATCGCCAAGTCAATCCTAAGCCAAAAGAACAAAGCTGGAGGCATCACGCTACCTGACTTCAAACTATACTACAAGGCTACAGTAACCAAAACAGCATGGTACTGGTACCACAACAGAGACATAGATCAATGGATCAGAACAGAGCCCTCAGAAATGATGCCACATATCTACAACTATCTGATCTTTGACAAACCTGACAAAAACAAGAAATGGGAAAAGGATTCCCTATTTAATAAACAGTGCTGGGAAAACTGGCTAGCCATATGTAGAAAGCTGAAATTGGATCCCTTCCTTACACCTTATACAAAAATTAATTCAAGATGGATTAAAGACTTACATGTTAGACCTAAAACCATAAAAACCCTAGAAGAAAACCTAGGCAATACCATTCAGGACATAGGCATGGGCAAGGACTTCATGTCTAAAACACCAAAAGCAATGGCAACAAAAGCCAAAATTGACAAATGGGATCTAATTAAACTAAAGAGCTTCTGCACAGCAAAAGAAACTACCATCAGAGTGAACAGACAACCTAGAGAATGGGAGAAAATTTTTGCAACCTACTCATCTGACAAAGGGCTAATATCCAGAATCTACAATGAACTCAAACAAATTTACAAGAAAAAAACAAACAACCCCATCAAAAAGTGGGCGAAGGACATGAACAGACACTTCTCAAAAGAAGACATTTATGCAACCAAAAAACACATAAAAAAATGCTCATCATCACTGGCCATCAGAGAAATGCAAATTCAAATCACAATGAGATACCATCTCACACCAGTTAGAATGGCCATCATTAAAAAGTCAGGAAACAACAGGTGCTGGAGAGGATGTGGAGAAATAGGAACACTTTTACACTGTTAGTGGGACTGTAAACTAGTTCAACCATTGTGGAAGTCAGTGTGGCGATTCCTCGGGGATCTAGAACTAGAAATACCATTTGACCCAGCCATCCCATTACTGGGTATATACCCAAAGGACTATAAATCATGCTGCTATAAAGACACATGCACACGTATGTTTATTGCGGCACTATTCACAATAGCAAAGACTTGGAACCAACCTAAATGTCCAACAACGATTGACTGGATTAAGAAAATGTGGCACATATACACCATGGAATACTATGCAGCCATAAAAAATGATGAGTTCATGTCCTTTGTAGGGACATGGATGAAGCTGGAAACCATCATTCTCAGCAAACTATCACAAGGACAAAAAACCAAACACTGCATGTTCTCACTCATAGGTGGGAATTGAACAATGAGAACACATGGACACAGGAAGGGAAGCATCACACTCCGGGGACTGTTGTGGGGGGGGAACATCACACTCCGGGGACTGTTGTGGGGTGGGGGGAGGGGGGAGGGACAGCATTAGGAGATATACCTAATGCTAAATGACAAGTTAATGGGTGCAGCACATCAACATGGCACATGGATACATATGTAACAAACCTGCACATTGTGCACATGTACCCTAAAATTTAAAGTATAATTAAAAAAAAATATGAAGTCTTCAGTCACTTGGGTATTGGTTACTCTAAGCCAATTCAATCAGAATCTCTGGGGATGAGACAAGCCATTGTATTTTCTAAGAAATTCCCCAGGTGCTTTTAATGTGCAGCCAGAGTTGTGAACACTGAGCTCTGGCATCTGTCTTGCGGGGGGCTCTGCCTACTTAATGTTCCCAAAGGAAATGAACTATATTGAATAACACAAGGAATAATTGAAGGAAATAGTGACACTGAGCTTAGAGAAAAACTTTCAAGGAGACGTGGACTTGAAAGGCTATCATATAGGGGAGGAATTAGACTCTTGCAAACCCAACAGACAAACTTCAGGGAATCAGACATTATCTTAGCCTAAGGAGGTACTTTCAACAGTCAATGATGTCCTCAGAAACAATGGGCTTTCCAGGAGGGGAGATCTCTTTGGTCCTAGAGATTAGTGGGATTCATTCACTAAACATTCACCAAACATTCACCAGCTCCCTACAATGTAGTGATAAGAAAGTTGCAGAGGCTTTTCAGTATCAGAAGAGTTCTTGGAAGAACTACTCTGAGTTTGATAACTACTCTGAGTTTCTGATTCCATAAAATACTTTTTGAAAATTCTTCATGAAATTCTCATGAAATGGCTACTTTGTACTGTTGGGCCACAACTGTAGGCTTTATTATTATTCATAGCTCAAGGTTGTTGGGGAAAAAAATGAATACATTGCCAGTGGGTAACTAATTCTGTATAGGGATAAGAACACACAGGGGCATATAGCATTATGTAGGAGAGAGAACAGAAATAGTAATAATGCAATTGTCTCATTGAGAAAAAGAAGCTCAGAACCATGAAACTTCTGTGGGTAAGAAATTCCAGTAATATAAAAATATGTGGGGTGAATCTATTGCATTGAACACATGACCAGGATAATGTAAAGTTTATATGGAGTATAGTTTATATGGAGTATAGTTTATATGGAGTTAAAGTAGCAGCTAAAATATTTGACAGATTTAGAAATATAATTAGTTTTTTCAAGGGCATATGGAACCTTGACCAAAATGGACCATATTCTGGACCATAGAAGAGATTGATCTGTATTTCTTTCATGTATTGGCCTCATGAGGTTTTGGTACCAGGTTATGTGGTCTCATTAAACAAGTTGTCTATTAGACCTCTATATACAGAATCTATATGGAATAATTCAACAAGCAAGAACTACTCTGAGTTTGGTAACTACTCTGAGTTTCTGATTCCATGAAATACTTCTTTAAAATTTTTCATGAAACTTTCATGAAATGGCTACATTATACTGTTCGGTCACAACTGTAGGTTTATTATAATTTATATTTCAAGGTTGATGGGGAAAAAATGAATACATTGCTGGTGGGTAACTAATTCTGTGTGAGGGATAGAGAATTCTGTTAGTTTTTCTTTAAGTTTCTGTTAGTTTTTCTCTAAGTTCAGAGTCACTATTTCCTTCAATCATTCCTTGTGTTATTCAACATGGCTCATTTCTTTTGAGAGCCTCAAGCAGGTAGAGCCTCCCCAAGACAAATGCCATGTGTGAGTCTGAACAAATTTCAAATGATTGAAATGATACAAAGCATGTTCTCAAACTACAGTGGAATTAAGCTAGAAATCAGTGACAAGGGGTAATTTAAAAATTGCTAAGTCATTGGAAATTACACATACACTTCTAGATAACCTATGGTTCTAAGGAAACTTCAACAAATATTGGAAACTTTTTGAGCTGAAAATAATATTTTAGTCTACCACCATACCACCCTGAACGCGCCCAATCTCATCTGAAAATAATATTTTGTTTCAGATTAGGAAAATACAATATATTCAAACTGGAGTGCAACTTAAATTGTACTCAGAAGAATATTTGTATCCTTAAATGAATATATTCAAAAAGAAGGTGAAAATCATTTGAAAAAGTCATGAAAAGAGTACCAAATTAAACCTAAAGGAAGTGTTAAAGTGAAGCATATTAAATTATCTGCATTCAACTATTTTTTATCTACAAAAACAGCAATTTCATTTTGTTAAATTTAATAGAAGGAAATAAATAATAAATCACACAACTTAACAAGCTATAATGAAACAAACGAACAAAAAAGTTATAGTGGTGTGAATCAAAACCAAAAGTTGCTTCTTTATGAAGACTAATACAGTGGTTCTCAAAGTGTGGTCTGAGGACTTTTGGATGTCTCTGAGGTCCTTTCAAGGAGTCTACAGGGTCAAAATTATTTTTATAACAATAATAATATGTTATTTTTCATCCTTATTCCCTCACAAGTATACAACAGAGTTTTCCAGTGGATGCATGACAGGGAATATTGCAACAGATTGACAGCAAAAATAGGTAAAAGACTTCAACTGTCTTCTGTTAAGCCTGACATTAAAAGAGATTTAAAATGTAAAATGATGTCACTCTTCCCAATTTCTTGTTTTAAAAAAAATTACTGTTTTCATTAGAGATAAACATTTTATCTCTATTATCTTTATTATGTTAAAAATAACATAAAATATGTTATGCTAAAGTATAATAGTTTTAAGTAAATTAAAAAATAAATATTTTTAAATTTTCAGATGTTTAGCCTGTAACATAAATATTTATCAAAATATCTTTAGAGTCCGCAATAATTTTTAAAAGTGTAGAGAGTCCTGAGAATCGCTGAGCTAATAAAATTGATTTATCAGTGGTGATGGTGATCAAGAAAAAAAAAGAAATAAAAGCATGAATCTCTAATATCAAGAATAAAAAGGAGATATCACTAGTCTATGGACATTAAGAAGATAATAAATTATAAACACCTTTATGTTAATTGATTTGAAATTTTAATAAATTGATAAATTCCTAAAAATATAAAACTTAGGTGACACACAAAAAAATAGAAAATACAAATAATTTTATATCTATTTAAACATTTAATCTATAATTTAAAACATTTCTCTGGTATACATAAAACCTCTAGGCCCAGATGACTTTGCCAGTGAATTCTACCAAACAATTAAAGAATAAATAACACCAATCTTACACAAACTCTTCAAGAGAATAGACTAAAAGTGGAAACTTGCCAACTTGGTTTTTTTTAATTTCAACTTTTATTTTAGATTCAGGGAGTACATGTGCAGGTCTGGGTTAATTGTTATACTGCATGATGCTGAGGTTTGGGGTACAACTGATCCTGTCACCCAGGTAGCGAGCATAATTCCTGACAGGTAGTTTTTCCTTGCCCCCTCACTCTCCCTGCCCAATTTGGAGGCCCTGATGTCTATTGTGCTTATCTTTGTGTCCGTGTGTACCCAATGTTTAGCTCCCACTTATAACTGAGAACATGTATTTACTTTTCTTTTCCTGTATTAATTCACTTAGGATAATGGCCTCCAGCTGTATCCATGTTGCTGCAAAGGACTTACTTTTGATATTTTTTTAATGGCTGCGTAGTATTCCATGGTGTATATGTACCACATTTTCTTTATCCAGTCCACCACTGATGGGCACCTGACTTAATTCCATATCTTTGCTATTGTGAATAGTGCTGCAATGAACATATGAGTGCATGTGTCTTTTTTGTAGAATGACTTATTTTTCTTTGGGTATATACCCAGTAATGAGATTGCTGGGTCAAATGGCAGTTCTATAAGTTCTTTAAGAAATCTCTAAACTAATTTCCACAGTGGCTGAACTAATTTACATTCTCACCAATAGTATATAAGCATTCCCTTTTCTCTGAAGCATCTGCCTTTTTGACTTTCTAATAATAGCCATTCTGACTGATGTGAGATGGCATCTCATTGTGGTTTTGATTTGCACGTCTCTGATGATTAATGATGTTGAGCATTTTTTCATGTTTGTTGGTCGCTTGTATGTCTTCTTTTGAGAAGTGTTTGTTTATGTCCTTTGCTCACTCTTTAATGGGGTTATTTGGTTTTTGCTTGCTGAATTATTCCTTATAGATTCTGTATATAAATGTCTAATAGACAACTTGTTTAATGAGACCACATAACCTGGTACCAAAACCTCACAAGGCCAATACAAGAAAGAAACACAGGTCAATCTCTTCTACGACAGATGCAAAAATCCTAAATAAAAGATTAGCAAACTTAATCCAAGGATGCATAATAGAATAATACACTAAAACCAAATTGGGTTTATTCTATGACTGCAATATTGCTTTAATATTTGAATATCAATCAATGTAATTCATGACATTAATAGAATAAAAGATATCAATTATATCAATTCAGTAGATGCAGAAAAGATATCAACAATAAAAATATTCAACAATTACTCATGACATAAAATAAAACAACAGCAACCTCATAACAAATGAGGTATAAAAGTAAACTTCATTAACCTGATAAAGAGTAGTTACAAAATACCTACAGTAAATGTCTTATTATTTTCAAAGTTTTCCTCCTGACACTGGGACCAAGTCAAGGATGCCTATTGTCACCACTGTGATTCACTATTTTTCTGAATGGCCTAGCCACTACAGTAAGTCAAGAAAAACAAAAGTATTAGAATGAAAGAAAAATGATAAAACTGTTATTACTCACAGATGATAGGATCATATATGTACAAAATCCAAAAGAATCTTTAGAGAAACCATTAGCATTGCATTTCTTTATATAATTTAACTCCTATATATATATATATATATCCAATAAAGTATGTACATATGTATGCCAAAAGACATCTACAGCAGCATTATTTATAATAGCCAGAAAACTGGGAATAATCCAAATGCCCACAACAGTATAATGGAAAAATAAATTGAGATATACTCATGTAATGTTATACTACATGGCAACAAAAAGGAACAAACTAATGATAGATGCAAGAATATGGATAGTCTCATAAGCAATACGTTGAATGAAAAAAGCCAGACATAAGGAGTAAATGTTGTATAATAACATTTATATGACACTCAGAAACAGACAAAACTAATTTATGAGATTAGAAGTGAGAAGACCAATTACCATTTAGAAAGCAGGGAAGGGTGACTGGGAAGGGCACAAGGGGGGATTTCTGAGGTGCCAGTAGTGCCTTATTTCTTCATCTAAGTAGACATTACATGGATATAACCATTGTATAAAAATTTATTAAACTGAGTACTTATGAATTTTGTACTTTTCTGTATATTATACTTCAATAAAATAATTCATAAAGATACTTGTACAAGATACTAAAGAAGAAATCTTTTTTACTTGTACATGCAAATGATTGGCTGTTGAATAAGAAGTCTTTGAGAAATACCAGGTTCAATGCAAAAATATTTTTGAGATAAATCAAACTTTGCCAAAAGAGCTATATAATTTAATGAATGTAATTCAGTTCAACATTATTCTGAAAGAGAGAAAAATTTTTAAATCTCATCACGTTGTTTTAGTGTTGGAAACTTTGATAAAAACGTATTGGCTGACTCTGAGCACACTGGCTATGGGTTAGCCCTGCTCCACAAGGAGCAGCAAAAAATAAGATTTTTTTAAAAAAAATACGAGCATTGTGAGGAAATAATGGTATGAAGACTTAAAAATATAGTAAGTCACTGTATATTCTAGGGATTATATAAAATATTTTAAAAGTCTGGGAAAAATTGAACTTCAGATTAAAAGACCTCCTACTCTAATAAAAATATGCCATGGCAATATGCAAAGTAAAACAGGTATAATTTTAAATGAGATCAGTAAAGCCTAGGAAATGGTAGGTCAGAAATTACACAGTGCCAAGCAATTATGGAAATATCTTTCCAGGGCCATAAAATCTAATAACAAAAGTTTATGACAGAAAATATTCAAAATCAGACTGAAAATCAGTGGAATCAGGTCAGCATTATGGAGCGAATATAAAATGAAGGCATAGCTGCAGATAGAACCTTTTTTTGCTTTAATCTTTACTGAAAAATATTTTAGAAAATATCTTATATCTAAACTCCCTAGTATCAATTTTCTCACATCAGTTCTCTTCTGTTCCTTCTCTACAAAATCTCCCCAGGAAATCTCAACTCTTCCCAAGATTTTGACCCACCACCTATGTGTGTGTATTTTTCCTCAAATCTTTATATCCAGCCACCTCTGTTTTCTGAGCTCCAGAGATTTATTTTTAATGTTTTACTGCTATTTTCACTTGAATAACTTAAAGGCATAACCTTCAAATGTCAAAAGCTAAACTCATGATCATTTCTGGCATACCCAGTTCTTCCTCCATTGCTCTAAATTACAGTGACTTGGCCAACAGTCCTCCTAGTTGGCCAGCCTAGAATAATCTTAGAGTCATTTTCAAGTTCTTCTTCAGCTTCTTCAAATCATTCTTGAATCTCCACCTCTCAGTTTCCACGACAATGGTCCCAGAGCAGGCCCCTAATTTTCATTTTCCTAGACTATTTCAACAGTCTCCCATCTCCCTAACTTCTCTGCCCCTTTCAATATGTTCTTCACACTATTAACAAACTCATCTTTCTAAAATATAAGTCACATCAATCTCATGCTTTAAGACCTCCAATGGTTCTTGTCCCTGACTATAAGATTTCCTCGATATCCTGGCATTGGTGGAATGACTCTGTTAGGCAACAGCCTCTGCAAAGAGATGCTAATCCCAAATCCAACTGTCTCCCTTAATATATAAAGTATATATTCAACAAGCAGCATAGAAAAGCAGGGAGCATAATCTTGGGCTCAACCTCACAGACCCCAACTGATATTTTCAAAAACTTGTTTAAGAGAAAATGTGGATTATTGTCTGAAATGAAGATTATTTACCCTTTCTTATAGTCCAGATAGTCTTAAATACACTCTTGCATCAATTTAGATCAGCAGTGAGCTGGATACCTATTCTTCATTGTATTGGCTCTCTGAAAGAATGGCTTTTATTGAACTGCACCCAATTGTAATGCGGTCAGCCCATACTGAACATTGTTATAACAAACTGCCCTTTGAAACTTACTGTTGCTGTCTATAACACTGCTCCTCCCTCTTTATGAGGTTCTTTGGAGGAAATTCTTATATAGTTTTAGTACTAGTGTGTCTCCTAAGCAGTTGGCTTGTTTGTGTCTTATACACATTGAATTGTTGGAAAGGTCGAAGGCAAATTTGTGTCCTGCTCAGAGTCCATGTATACATCATTAAAGTATGCATCTTTAGCTTCATTAGTAGCTTCAGTCCCACTTTGCTTTTATTTCTTCTATTTACTTTCAAATTATGCTATCTTGGATCCTTACAAACTATCTTAGAGTCTTTCTGGACCAAGGTGAAATAAAAGGAGATAACTAAATAAATACACAAACATTCAAATAAATATATACAAAATCCTACTACCTTCTGTTGTTTTACGCAGTATTCCCAACAGTAGCTGATATCAAAACCACCTTTGAAGTTTTATACATACCCAGATGCCCAGGCTTATTTCAAGACTTACTGAATGAGGATCTTAAGGGAAGACGCCCAGGCATTAGTATTAAAAAATAAAAACAGGCCAGGTGCAGTGGCTCACACCTGTAATCCCAGCACTTTGGGTGGCTGGGATGGGAGAACTGCTTGAGCCCAAGAGTTTGAGGCTGCAGTGAGCTATGATTGCACCACTGCACTCCAGCCTGGGCAACAGAGTGAGACTCTGCCTATAAATACATACATACATACACACACAAGTTGCCCCACAAATGAAACAACTGATAAACTGAACTTCAAAAAAAAAAAAAAAAAGAACTTTTGAAAGAAACTGTTAAGAAAATGAAAAGATAAGCCACCGACAGGAAGACAATATTTGCAAATCACACCTCAGATAAAGGAATTGAATCCAGAATATATGAAGAACTATTGAAATTCAATAATAAGAACACACACAATCCAGTATAAAACATGGAAAGATCTGAATTGCCACTTCACCAAAGAAGTTATAAAGATAGGCTGGGTGCAGTGGCTCATGTCTGTAATCTCAGCACTTTGGGAGGCTAAGGTGGGCAGGTTGTTTGAGCCCAGGAGTTTGGGACCAGCCTGGGCAACATGGTGAAACCCCATATCTACAAAAAATACAAAAAATTACCTGGGTGTGGTGGCACATGCCTATAGTCCCAGCTACCAGGAAGGCTGAGATAAGAGGATCACCTGAGCCTGGGAGGTCAAGGCTGCAGTGAGCCACGATTGTGCCACTACATTCCAGCCTGAGCAACAGAGTGAGGCCCTGTCTCAAAAAAAAAAAAAAAAATATAAAGATAGAAAACAAGCACATGAAAGATGTTCAGCATCATTAGTTGTTAGGGAATGCAAATTAAAACCACAGTGTCATGGAATACTATTTAGCCATAAAAAATGAAATCCTGTCATTTGTGAAAACATGGACAAATCCGAAGAACATTATGTTAACTGAAATAAGCCAGACCCAGAAAGACAAATACTATACGATCTCACTCATACATAAAAAAAGTTGATCTCATAGAAGTAGTGCATAGAAGAGAATGGGAAGAGGTTGGTCAATGAGTACAAAGTTACAGTTAGAAAGACTGAATAAGTTCTAGTGTCCTATTGCACAGTAGGATAACTACAGTTAACAATATGGTATTGTATATCTCAAAATAGCTAGAAGTGAGGACTTTGAATGTTCCCACCACGAAGAAATGACAAATGTTTGAGGTGATGAATATCCTAAGTACCATGATTTGACCATTATACAATATATACATGTATTGAAATATCATATTGTACTCCATAAATATGTATAATTATTATGTGTCCATTAAAATTTTTAAAAAATAATTGTGTCAGTTAAAACTTTTAAAAAACCATAATGCAAATTAAAACCATACCTACTAGAAAGTCTAAAATTCAAAAACTGAAGATGCCAACAATTGGTGAGGATGTGGAACAGCTGGAACTCTGCAGCTGACAGGAGTGTAAAATGTCACAGCCATTTTGGAAGACAGTTTGGCAGTTTCTTAAAAAGTTAAACATATTGCTACCATATTGAAAGCATACATCCAAAGACCTGTAGTTGAATGTTCACAGCAGCTCTATTTGTAACAGCCCAAAACTGGAAACAACCCAAATGTCTATCTGCAAGTGAATGAATAAACAAATTGTGGTATATCCATAAAATGAAATATCACTTATTAATAAAAGGAATAAACTACTGATACATGCAACAATATGAATGAATCTCAAAATAATTACATTGAAAGAAACCAGACAAAAAAGAATATATGGTGTATGAGTCCATTTATATAAAATTCTAATGAATACAAACTGTTCTATAGTGACAAAAGGCAGATCAGTGGTTGTCTGAAGATGAGGGGAGTAAAAAGGGTGAAAGATAAGAATCACAAAGGGGCATAAGGAAACTTTAAGGGGTGATGAAGATGTTTATTATCTTGACTGGGGTGATAATTTTATGGGTATATAGGCATGTCTAACATCAAATTATACAATTGAAATATGCACAGTTTATTGTATGCAATTATACCTCAATAAAGCTGTCTTTAAAAACTGTGTAGATGATTCTGATAAGGAGGTAAGATTGAGAGCCATTGGTCTTTGGGATAAAAACTGAACTCCTAGTATGCAATGCCTTTTACAATATTTCTACCCTATTTCCTTCAACTCCACCTGACCCATTCTGTGCTATGGGCATACAGAGCTGCTTACATGCTCTGATTATACCTTTTCCTTCATACCTCTGTTAGACATGGTGTTTTCTCTGCCTAGAGGTCATCTCTTCCTTGTCCACTTGTTTTTTGTTTTTCTTTTCTTTTCTTTTTTTTTTTTTTTTTTTTCAGACAGAGTCTCACTCTGCCTCCCAGGCTGGAGTGCAGTGGCGCGATTTCAGCTCACTGCAACCTCCACCCTCCAACTTCAAGCGATTCTCCTGCCTCAGCCTCCCAAGTAGCTGGGATTACAGGCGCCTGCCACTGCACCTGGCTAATTTTTTGTATTTTTAGTAGAGACAGGGTTTCACCATCTTGGCCAAGCTGGTCTTGAACTCCTGACCTCATGATCCACCTAACTCGGTCTCCCAAAGTGCTAGGATTACAGGTGTGAGCCACTGCACCCGGCCTCCCTTGTCCACTTGTTGAACTTCTTCCTATCCTACAAGAGCCAACTAAAATGTCTCGACCTCTGAGATAGCCTCCTAACTTCCTTCTGAAAGTTCCTGTGTCTTATGTTGCTCCTGTTATGGTTTGCATAAACACTATTTTCAAACTTACAACACACTGATTCTATGTTCTTTTTATATGTCAAACTCTACCACTGGCCAGAGCAGCACTTTTCAGCTTTTAAAAACTCTATGCTCTCTTTTGATAAACATAAATGTCTTAACCCTTAGTCTCACTGTTGGTTCTGAGAATCTCCACATCCTCTATATAATATTGCCAGTCCAAAATTTTTGTTCAAGCTTTACTTTCTGTCATTTGTGTTATAAAATAACATATTTTTGTGTTCTAAATAAAAGATAACATTTTATCGTTGAATATACTTTTTTCAAGTTATATGTGTTTCTCCCTCCCTTCTGCTGCCTAGGAGATTTTGGCATATGTCCCTCTCTCTTCCAATTGAGAAACACCTCACTAAAGAGGGGGAATGTATCTTTTCCTTCTTTGAATCCCAATGTTGGACACACAGTAAACTCTCAATGAAGGTTTATAAAATCTAATTGAATTGCAACTATATTTTGAGGGGGACAAGCTCAATAGGAAAATAACAGTAAATTCACAAGAAGGTTCAAAACTAAGTGACAAAATACTTTTAGATAAATCACTGGGATAAGCAAGCATCCTCTCAAGAATTTGAAAGACCTGGCAGGAACTGTGAAAATGCTGGAACTGTTTTCCAAAATGTGTTCCCTATCGTATAAATGATTACTTTATGGTAGGATGTATTGCTATGGCCTCCAAACATAAGACATACTTTCAGCAAAGACTTGGGGAACAACAGATGTTGGAATCTCACTTTCATTCCCACAGTAAAAGGTAGGATGTTAGAGTACTTGGGGTAATTATATTAAGTTGAGAAGAGCCAAAATAAAATTTCAGAGAAATAAGGCATTGCTTGCCCTGGTTTATTCTGATTCCACTTGAGCCTGAGAGGCAACACAGTGCTTCTATGGTTGAGCAAGGCTGTTCAACCCTCTTTGGTGGGGAGGGGTGCCCACACCTCCCTCCTGAGGATGAATCACCATCTATCTCTAGGTGTGTATATCCTTGGGGCAGAGAAGAGGGCTCAATGTTGATTAAGCGCCTTGTGAGGAATAAATAGTAGATGCTTTCCATTCTTGAGTGCAAAGAGAGGAGGCAGTTTCACCAAAGTTTTTCAGATTACTTTCTCAGATGGGCTGAAGGTACTGTTGAAAAAAACCCTTAATCCTCACTCAGCCTCAATTTCTAATTCACTGTATGAGCAAAGGATTTTAAAGCTTAATCTAGTTTTGTGATACATAAGATCTAAATTATACTTTCATTTCTTTTTCCAAAAAGATTCCAAAAACTAGTTCTTAGAGTCAAGATACCATCCTCATCTTTGACATATTTCTTAATAATTTATCAAATAGTTAGCGTTCTTGGTATGCAAAGGTGAATAAACACATAATTCCTGTTCTCAGGTTTTTCCTAGTCTTTCCCCTGCCTACCTATAACCCCCTCACGGCTGTTTTGTAAACTCCAAACAATCTAGGGATGTTGTTTTTTATTTTTATTTCTAGCTCTGTGCCCTGCACTCACATTTTCAGCTATGCACAGCTGTTTATTTCCATCTTGCAGAAGTCACAAATGTATGGTGCCAAAAAGTGATTGGCAGTCGATGATCCTTCGAGTCCTGGGTACGGTACCTGGACCAGAGGAGGCTTGGTTCAACACATTTTAGTTTAATGAATGCATATTGCATGTATCACTGTACCCTGAGAGAAACTCCCAGCCACCAAAAGAAGCTAGTGGAAAGGGTTCTCGTGCAGGTCTTCGAGGGCTGTGACTGCCAGAATACAATCTGGAAGAAAGAGATAGAAGGATTATTCTACTCTTCACCAGAAGGATACCCTGTTAATGAACCAAGCTGAACATTATTATCCTCAATTATAGAGAAGTAGGTATTTTTCCTGTTACATATTTTTCCTTCTAAGCACGTAACTCCCAAGGACATACTTGGCCTAATCAGAAGTAGGAGCTGAAGTGTAAGAAATGAAAGGCAAAGTCAGGAAGAGAATCACAATGTTTTAATCAGCCCACACGGTCTGATTCAAGACACCTGCTGCTTTGTTTAACAACAGCAGTCTTCTCAGGAAAACACATCTTTGTTTCCTAGCAGTGATGGATAATATATGCACAGCTTGGAGAACAACATTTATTATGGTAACTAACTTCAGGCAGAATGGAAGCAGTAAAGAAAATAAATAGGTAGTTAGATTCCAGTGCAATGAAGCCCTTTTAGACTCTTTAAAACAAAATCCAAAATAAAACAAAACAAAAACCAAACAACATGTGGGACCTGAAAACCAGGCCAAGTAGTCATTTTGTATTCCTCTCTCACCAAATAAAATCACTTCAGAAATGGATGGAATCTCAACACAGTTAGAATTGAGCCAACAATAGAAAATTGAAGAACCAGGTCTGTTACAGAATTGGTTTGAGAAAGGGTATTGCTCTTTGAACCATTCAGCTTAATTAGTGCTATTTCCCCCGACTCTGTATTATTACTTCAAATCTGCACCACTGGTGGGCACCATAAAATCTTGCTGTTTATTTCCTATAGTATTTCCATACTCCATCCCAGTCCAAATGCCAGGACTTGGGCTGGCTCTAAAATGCCATGTAGGTATTTGCTGAGCATGGGCATTCCATGACTGGTATATATTTGCTATCACACTTGCCTGTCCATACAGCATATGTCACATGTGCCAAATATGTGTACCAGAAATGTTGAATGGGACACATACTCGTGGGGTGACTTGGGAAGAGAAAGAGAAGGAAGGGATAGAGTGCCTACTCTCCTGTTCTTTATTTCATTTATTTTTGAGAAGTACTCCAGTAGTAGTTTGTCATTTCATTCATTCATTCAGCCTCATTTATTGAGTGCTTACTCTAGGCACTGTACAGTCACTATGCTAGATTCTAGGAAAACAGACATAAATAAGACATCTTTTCTGTCCTCAAGAAGTACAGCCTACTTGGGAGGCAGATAGTCATGTTAACAACAGAAATGAAACAATCTGTGGGATATGTGCAACCAACAGAAGCAGGTATAAGATACAAGAGAAGAAAAGAGAAGGGAGCAATCACTTTGCCTGGGGGAACTAGGGAAGCTTCTTGGAGGCAGCAGCATGTCCCCAAAATGAATTATTACAGCCATAGTTCCAGTAAGTGAAGTTGTCACTTGCTCAGATCTTGTTAAGGAGCCCAGGACCCAGGAGCTCTCCCTCACCCAGCCACAGCTCTCTGGGCCAAAGGTGGGCACCTAATCTGAAGCAGTCAGTCCACAGGCAACCTGTGTGTGTGTGTATATAAAAGGAGAACTTAGAGCAATCACATTCCCTCAGGACTGGGAAATGCAGAGAGAATTGGGTAGCCCAGAAAGCCTTTCCTTCCCCTCTTTTCAGTGTTCATCCTTCAAACTGTTTCATCCTTCAAATTGCAGCTAAGTATCACCTTCTTATTAAGAAGTCTGGCTTGCATATACAAAAGAATGAAATTGGACCTGTATCTCGCACCATATTAAAAAATCAACTCAAAATGGATTAAAGACTTAAATGTAAGACTTGAAACTATAAAAATACTGAATAAAACCCAGGGAAAACTCTTCTGGACATTTGAATAGGCAAAGAATTCATGACTAAGACTTCAAAAGCACAAGCAACAAAACCAAAAATAGACAAATGGGGTTTAATTAAACTAAAAAGCTTCTACACAGCAAAAGAAATAATCAACAGAGTGAGCATACAACCTACAGAATGGGAGAAAAGATTTGCTAACTATGTATCCAACAGGGGACTAATATCAGAATCTAGAAGGAACTCAACAACAACAGCAAAACAACTCAATTAAAAACTGGACAAACTGGGCAAAGGCCAAGAATAGACATTTTTCAAGAGAAGACATCCAAATGGCCAAGCAGCATATGAAAAAATGCTCAACATCACTAATCATTAGAGAAATGCAAATTAAAACCACAATGAGATTTTGTCTTATACCAGTCAGAATTTTGAAATTCTATTATATTATTAAAAAGACAAAAAATAACGAATGTTGGCAAAGGTGGGCCAAAGTTGGCCACCTAATCTGAAGCAGTCAGTCCACAGGCAACGTGTCTGTGTGTGTGTGTGTGTGTGTGTGTGTATAATATATAAAAGGACAACCTGGAGCCATCACATTCCCTCAGTACTGGAAAATGGAGAGAGAAATGGATAGTTAGTCCAGAAAGCCCTTCCTTCTCCTTTCCAGTGTTAATTCATCCTTCAAACTGCAGCTAAGTGTCACTTCCTCATTAAGAAGGTGCAAAGGAAATGCTTATACACTCTTAGTGGGAATGTAAATTAGTACAACCTCTATGGAAAACAGTATGGGGGTTTCTCAAAGAGCTAAAGATAGAACTGCCATGTGATCTGGAAATCCCACTCCTGGGTATCTACTCAAAGAAAAAGAAATAATTACATCAAAAAGATACCTGGCCAGGCACAGTGGCTCATGCATGTAAACTCAGTGCTTTGGGAGGCTAGGCAGGAAAATCACTTGAGGCCAGGAGTTCAGGACCAGCCTGGACAATATGGCAAGACTCTGTCTCTACAAAAAAAAAAAAAAAAAATTAAAAAGGAAATTAGTCAGATGTCATGGTACACACTGTAGTCCTAGCTACTTGGGAGGCTAAAGTGGGAAGATTAGTGGACCCAGGAGTTCAAGGCTGCAGTGAGACATGTTCGCACCACTGCACCACAGTCTGGGCAACAGAGGAAGACTCTGTCTCTAAAAAAAAATTTTTAATAAATAAATAATCTTTTAAAAGATAGCTGTAGTTATATGTTTATTGCAGCTCTATTCGCAACAGCAAAGAAATGGAATCAACCTAAGTGTCCATCAGCAGATGACTGGATAAAAAAAGTATAGTATATATACACAATGGAATACTATTTAGCCATAAAAAAGAATGAAATAATGTCTTTTGCAGCTATATAGATAGAACTGGAGGCCATTATCTTAAGTGAAATGACTCAGAAAGAGACAAATACCACATGTTCTCACTTAGAAGTCTGAGCTAAATAATGTGTATAACTTGGCATAAAGTGTGGAATGACAGATATTGGTGGCTTGGAAGGGTGGGTAGGTTTGGGTGCTGGATGATGGGAAATTACTCAGTGGGTACAATGACCATTACTTAAGTGATGGAGACACTAAAAGTCCAGACTTCACCACTATGCAATATATCAAACAAAATTGCACTTGTACCCCTTAAATTTATACAGATCAAAAGAAAAAAAAGAAGTTTGGCCTGATTTCCCTGACTTAGCCAAATCCGAGTACCAAATCTCCAGCACCGTTTCACATTTGCAGTGTTGCTTTTGTTTGTGCAACCTTTACTCATTGGATTAGCACCTAATTCCTTTTTACATCATTAACTCCATGAGGGCAATGAGCATGTCTCTTCTCTCATCACTGTATATCTAGCATCTGGCACTGTACTTGAGACATATGGTCAATAAATATTTGTCGTGTGAATGAACAAAAGTGTATCAATGAGGGCAAGCAGGAAAAAGTCAAGGAAGGGTGGGGTACCCTGAGCAGCCAGTATCATCAAGAAGGTCCCAGGAAAGGACCTCTGAAGCAGTTAGAAGGGCATTCAAAGGAAGATAGAAGGGGTCCCAAAGACAAATTTTGGCCCAAGACTAAAATAATGTTGCCTTAAGTCAGCTGGCATATGAAATTCCTTTTGAAAATAATGAAACATGCCTGCACTTAATAGCAGAATTTGGGCATAAGAGAATGTGGGTCCAAAAAAGCTCTTATTCTTTCTATAATGTTAATAATAGAGATTACAAATGCGAGTCACCAACAAGTGAAAGACAACTCTTCAAAGATGATTTTAAAATTCTGAACTTTTGAAAAAATATCTCTAGCTGGTGTGTGTGTGTGTGTGTGTGTGTGTGTGTGTGTGTGAATATGAAACTTCTAGAGGGAAATTCTGACAAAGATCTTGCTGTAATAAGGAAAGACAGTGAAGAAACAAGTCAAAATTTAGGCCCAATTACTCAATACAAATTTAGCAATCTGAGATGTTTTAAGATGATCATATTCTTATAAATTTAAAATCACAACCCATGTATACAATTGTATCATAGTACTTGAATTCAAATCTCAATATTGAAACTATATGAGGAACCAATGTTATGTTTGGGACACAGGCTTTAAAATTGGCAAACCTGGGTATAAATCCTAATGCTTTAAGTTGGTTTCATCTCTGAAAACTTCAGTTTCTTAATATGGACCATGAAAATAATCATGCTACCTCATAAAGTTGTAAAGATTAAATGAAACAATATATACAGAGCTTGGCTATGCTTACCCTATGAGAGTTCAATAAATGACAATTACTGTTAAATAAATGAAACTATCTCCTTCAAACATTTAAAAATATTTCTTAAAAGTCTTTCTCCATTGGTTTTGCTCTTTAATTACACTGAGTTGGTTTTTTCCCTCAACCATAAGAAGAATATTTAAACATATTCTTCCTAGTCAAGGCTAGTGAAAATATGTTCCATAGGCACAGAGGAGAGAAAATGTCTTTTTTGTTCCCAGGTTCTTTCCACACCAGAGGAGTTACTCCTCCTTCCTCCCTTCTCCCTCTCTGCTTCTTTTTTACACACCTAGGCTAGCTACTTAGCATGAGTTCACATTCACTGCTTTTCCCTTTCTCTGGTGTGGAGAGCTGAACTCATTCATTATTGAAGAAGGGTAGTGTCTTTTTTTTAGTCACTACTTTGAAAGGATACTATATTGGCATTTATAAATTAAGAACGCATAAATATTATATTATATACATTTACTTTTCTGCTTTAATATTTATAAAGTTCCCATGTAACACTCCAGCAGATAATTTTTTCCCTAGAGGGCCATATTTTAGGAAAGGTTTAGGAAATATGATAAACCCTCTCTGTTCTTCTCTTTATTATATTCTATATTTTATTGTTGTTGGTTAGCTGAAAATCAGGCATCTTATAAATGCATGCAGTCTTCAACTTAACTGAAGCAAAACAACCACTACAATTTTCTTAGATTCATTTTCCTCCAAATTGGAGGCTTACAAGTTTTAAATTAGGTCATCTGGAGAAATCTGATTTAACATCTAGTTTGTATATGATTGTGTAGCAAGACGAAGATATTTTTTAAAAGACGATGTTAAGACAGTATGATCACAATAACAATTGACACATTTTTACTATGAAAAAGAGAGTACACATTTGGTAGTATAGCTTCGTGTATTGCAAACAAGATCAACCACACTGACCTGGCTCAGCTAAACTTTTAAAAAAGAGTTATGTGTTTTCCACAGATAAATTCCTCATTCAAAATATTTATGATTCTCTTTTGTTTTTTCTTCTTTTTTTCTGAGACAGGGTCTCTCTCCGTTGCCTAGGCTGGAGTGCAGTGGCGCAATCACAGCTCACTGCAACCTCTGCCTCCCAGACTCAAGCAATCTTTTTACCTCAGCCTCACTACATCTGGCTAATTTTTAAATTCTTTTGTAAAGACGAGGTCTCACTATATTGCCCAGGCTGGTCTCAAACTCCTGGGCTCAAGCAATCCTCCTGCCTCAGCCTCCCAAAGTGCTGGGATTACAGGTGTGAGCCACCACACTTGGCCTCATTTTGTTTTTTTTTATGTGATATTCAACTAAGCAGAAAGTGAAACATTTGAATTTTTTAAAAAAAGTCCCATTATGGAATGTCTTTAGGAGAATGGCTCTATGCAGTTTGGAAGAGAGCATCTAAGTAACGATTTTAGTCCAAAGCTACAGGAGTCTTGGAAAAATTTTAAGGTCTAGAATTTGTTCACGATACTGCCAGTGCCATATGTGTGTTGAGCACAGCCTCTCACTAAATTCTGATCTATATCCTTACCTCCAAGAAAATGGTGATCTTTAAGTGTCAGCCTCTCACTTTGTTTTCAATATGGTGAGAAGCAAGTATGTCACTTGGCCACTTACATGGCCACATCTGAGACACTAAATTGTGTTTCATCAAGTAATACAGACATACGTAAAGCATGATCAGCAGAAACAGACTGCAAAAAATCCAAATTGCATGCACTGATGTAACAACTTACAAAATGAAAAAGAATGATTCATACTCTCAAGAGATATAAAATTGAACAAATGTGAGCACACAGAAAAAAAATCACAAAATTATTGTTATATGAAAAACAAACACAGGGAATTTTATGTTTTGTTATTTGATGTATTCCAAGTGCCTCGAATATATCTGGCACCCAATAGTCACTCAAAAAATAAATGTCAAATGAATGAATGATTGAGACAATATGAATGAGGAAAGGGTACTATTTCTAGAAGATTCTTACATTCCTTGATCATGACAATTCTAACCCTCCCCTATGAGTAAATTTGCCTTGACATTTAAAAAAATTATATAACCTAGAATATCCTTGTATCCTAAGAAAAAAACACAGAATAGCTAAATTTTAAATGGAGAAAGAAATTATGGTATTCGTGATTTTACAGAATAAGGTATTAGGAATTGAAAGGAAGAATCTAGAAGGACAGAGTGCTGGAGATGGGCCCCTGTGGGGAAGTGTGCCTTCAGGATAGAAGGCATCCAAGATAAATGGTTCTTCTTTGTAATTTTGCCAGGGTCAACCAGATTCCTACACCACAAGCAAAGTGTACTTAAGCAAGTAGAGTGGAAAAATAGATGGAGAAGTTTCTCTACTTATACCTACTGGTAAAACTACTGGACAAAAAGATGAAATATGCAGTCCTGGGGAGGGTTTGTCTTATCTTAGACCAAAGTAATTTTGACTTAAAAAAATTTAAGGGCCCCATTAGTTAAGGGCACTGAGACTATGAAGAATCAAATATGACTGATTTTCGTTGGCTGTTCCAGAACACATTACATTAAAAAGATATATTTAAAACATACATCATGGAACAGCATTGTCTAAAATTATAGGTAAGTTTGAGCACTGACCATAATCCACTTTCTGTCAATTAAAATTATAGTAAATATAAATAATTACTAAACTATGGAACCAAAATACTACATTAATTTGATTGATAAAATTGAGTCCAGGTCAGGCACAGTGGCTCATGCCTCTAATCCCAGCACTTTGGGAGGCTGAGGCAGGCAGATCACCTGAGGTCAGAAGTTCAAGACCAGCCTGGCTAACATGGGGAAACTCCATCTCTACTAAAAATACAAAAAGGAGCCGGGTGTGGTGGTGCACATCTGGAATCCCAGCTACTTGGGAGACTGAGGCAGGAGAATGACTTGAACTGGGAGGCGGAGGTTGCAATGAGCTGAGATCGTGTGCCACTGCACTCTAGCCTAGGCAACAGAACAAGACTCTGTCTCAAAAAAATAAAATAAAATAAATAAAATAAAATAAAAAATGAGTCCAATACCATATACATATATATATATATATATATATTTTTTTTTTTTTTGAGACAGAGTCTTGCACTGTCGCCCAGGCTGGAGTGCAGTGGCACAATCTCGGCTCACTGCAAGCTCCGCCTCCCGGGTTCACGCCATTCTCCTGCCTCAGCCTCTCCGAGTAGCTGGGACTACAGGCGCCCGCCACCACGCCCGGCTGATTTTTTTGTATTTTTAGTAGAGATGGGGTTTCACCGTGGTCTCGATTTCCTGACCTCGTGATCCGCCCGCCTCGGCCTCCCAAAGTGCTGGGATTACAAGCGTGAGCCACCGTGCCTGGCCTCCAATACCATATTATCTCTTTTTATTTTGATCTTGTGAAGAACTCATGATATCTAGCACATCTGTAGTTGTATGTTGCAACATTTTGTAGCTAGAATGACTACACAGCCCTTCAAGACACACGTACAAACAAGCAGTATAATTTTCCAGACCATGATGTTCCAGTACAGTCAAGTACCATAAAAAACAAAATGAGCGGCTGGGCGCGGTGGCTCACGCCTGTAATCCCAGCACTTTGGGAGGCCGAGGTGGGTGGATCACGAGGCCAGGAGATCGAGACTATCTTGGCTAACACAGTGAAACCCCGTCTCTACTAAAAACACAAAAAATTAGCCGGGCGAGGTGGCAGGCGCCTGTAGTCCCAGCTACTCGGGAGGCTGAGGCAGAAGAATGGCGTGAACCCCGGGGGGCGGAGCCTGCAGTGAGCCGAGATCGCGCCACTGCACTCCAGCCTGGGCGACAGCCAGACTCAGTCTCAAAAAAAAAAAAAAAAAAAAAACCAAAATGAGCAATATGTCATTGGTGGGTATGACTCGCAGGGCATTAGCTAACGCAATTTTCCAATAGGGAGTCTACTCAACAGATATAACGATAAACAGAATTTTTCTTAGTAAAATTTACAACTTCATATTTTTATACGTGAGAGAAACATATGGTTCAGTACTTACAGACTTAGCAGTAGTGGGAGGCCTGTGAAAACTGTTTGCAGCTACAACTTGGAGCACATCTTTAGGACTTCTCTCAGAACTCTTTTAAGGACTTTTTCTAATGCTAAATACAGACTTAGTTCTATTTTACTTACTTGTATCATTCATTATAATCAACATGAAAATTATCTAAAGGACATTTTTATTTTTACCAAGAGAAACAAACTGCCAAAGTTCCTTGTGCTACTGATTTAAAAAAAGAAATAAATCAAAGAAAAAATCTTGCCTTAATTTTTTTGCACTAATTCTGCAAATGTTTTCCAAAAACTATGATTAGGTGCACATAAATTCTGTCTGCCTTGGTTGACCTCACACTCAAATCCCTTTTCTTTCTTTACCTATCCACTGATTTCACCTTCTGCTCCTGGCATTGCCAGACTTCAGTATCACACATATCTATCTATAGAGTATGCCTATAATTCTGAGCATTCAGACCCTAAACCCGAAACATAGATCCTCACTATGCTGCCCAGGTTTGTCTTGAATTCCTGGGCTCAAGCAATCCTCCCACCTCTGCTCCTGAGTAGCTGGAACTACAGGTAAACACCACTGTGCCTGGCTTAACATTGTCATTCTTACAACTATTTTTATTTCTATAAAAAACTCACATAATTATTGTTATATGAAAAGATGGTTAAAGAATATGCAGATAAAATATAGAAAAATATAACAGAGATGTGCCAGATAAGTTAATAAAAACATTATATCATTTTTCTGGATTTTGTAATTTTTAGTGGTATTTGTCAGTTTTTGAAAACTTAAATTTGTCACCATTTTTTTTCTTATTCATTTTCATACCAATTTTGGTCTGCAATTAAGTATTTTTTTTTCTTAGCAAGGGCCCCCAAATTACATAATCTTCAGGCCACACAAAACCTGGGTCTGCCTTTGCTCAGTGCCTGGCTCAGAACCTGGCACATTAGGTGTTTGTTGAAAGGAACACTCTGTTTCTATCAACCCAAGGGTGGTGACTTCATACTCAGCTTAGTGAAGGTAGAGTCAGCCTGTGCTGAGAGTTCTTTAGCATATCCAGCCTCCAGACTGGACCAGTTTGGGGAGAGTGGTAGTACTACACCTGCCAGCAGAGATCCTAAACTCAGCTAGTGGGAAGCCGAGATAGCAAAGGCAGAGAAAATGAGGCCGAAGACTGTCATGTTGTTTTACAGTCAAGAAACAATATTTTTCCTTATGCTTTCATTTCTGAAGGGTACTGAAATTAATGAAAAGAAACTCTTTCTGTCTCCAAAGAGTATGCAAATTAATTTTCATGTGCTTGGAAATTTATTCTTTTGAGTTATGTTTCTCATTTGAAGAATATGGTTACTCACCCTTCCCTTTACACTGTATAATGCGAAACATATGTGAGTAGGATTACATCAAGTCCCAAGATATCAGTGTTTGGAAGTGACTGAAGTCTTCCACATAGAGTTCCAAGTTAAAATACTTTACTTGAATTAGCATGTGAATTGTGAATTGTGACATTGTTGTTCTATTTATGTTTGTACTATTTCCACCCTAAATAATGTTTAACCTCAAAATTTCTAGATTGCTTCATCAAGTGCTAGAAGTTTAGGAAGCTCCCTTAACTAAAGATAAAGTCAAATCTAGATATGGGGTTGGGTTAACTGCTTCATGATGGAGCTGCTTCTGAGGCACCAGCACCTAGATCTAGAGCCACCCATCAGACCAGGTGGGATCACCCAGAGCCTGATGGGAGAGATGGGATAGGCAGTCCTCACTCAAGGTGCTGGGGGAAATTATAGTGCATCATGATACCTAAAGAGTATAACAATCGATAAATTCACACAGTTGATGCTATGGATTCTGATACTCAGAGTAGGGTGCCCGAAATGGGAGAAAATATGAAACCGAGAAGAAACCAAACCAATAACAGAGTCAGTACCAGCCACAGGGAAGCAAGGCAGAAACTCCGTTAACTAAACTGAAGCACAAGCAGGTGCACAAGTGGGTCTTGAAGGATGAGACAGAGACTTGTAATCAGAACTTGAGCAGGTAGTCAGAGTTGGCCTGGCAACATGGGTGACTTGATGCTGAATCCCATAGTATTGGGCTGCAGCCCCTTAAACCTCTTCTGTTCAAGTTGTATATTAGACAGTAGGATAAGTTCAGCTCATGGTTAGGACCATGAAGCCTTTGCTGAGGGAAGAAGGGAACTGCAGAAACTTGGAGCCAAGCAAGAACTAACTGATGATGAAATATAGGAAAGTCCTATTTCTGTACAGGACTTTTGAAATAAAACATCAAAAGAGAACATATAAATAAAACTTAATGACATAAGGAAAATAACTTGAATCTTCTATGCTACTTCTAAGAAAGAGAAGACCTCTTAGTAAGGGGAAATATTTTTAGTGGGAGAAAGAAATAATCAGATTTTTAAAACACACATTCTTTAGTTTTCCTTTACATATAATAAGGCAAGAAAGTAAGTGTCAATATAGAATGTAATTAAGGACTCTTTTCTAAAAATTCAGGAAGGATTAAGTTAGGATAAAGAAAGCTGCTTTCTCTTTCTAATACTGATTTAGCAACTGTTTGACATGAATTCCTTACCTAGGAAGTTGCTCAGCACATTTTTTCTCTTGACTCACTGCCTGACTCACCAGGGAGATAGGCTGTTTCCAATTCTGGTCATCACTGGGGTCTATCATTTAGCCCCACATATAATTGCTCAATTCCTGGGTCTAGGGTAGGGAATAATTTAGAGGATTCAATTTATTGTAAGTGGAATTTAGAATTTGCCTTGTTGGCATAGACTTGGTGTCTGACAAGCTCAGGATGACCACATATTAGTCCCTAACGCTGCCATGTTGGCTAAGTTTCTATCACTGTGCTCCAACCTCAGTTCCTTACTTAGTATTCCAATTCTTTATGGGATGGAGACTTATACCAAGACCTAGTCTTCCTAGCTGGGCATCTGATGCATTGTTAGCTCTGGATGTTGTCTCCTAAAAGACTGAATCCTGCTTTTTATACTCATAGCCTCCATCTAGCATTCTTCTTGGAAGGTAAATGATAACCCTAAAGCCATGGAAATGGTGCTTGCTTATCTTAGAGCACTGCTTACTGCTTGAATATTTGCCTAGAATAACACTGAGATTAGCACCATTAAACTCTTGGACACTGAATGGAGCTGACTGAATATTGATCCTGAAGGCCATCAGACCAGAGTCTCCTGTCTCTTTCTTCACCTAGGGTATCAGGGAGGATCTCCATAATGTGTTGCATGGAGGATAAAAGCAAAGATTTGGAACCTAACAGACATAGGGTTGATCCTAGCTCTGTCACTTAATTTTAGATAAATTACTGCATGTTTCTAGACCTATTATCTCATCTGCAAAAATGAGGATAGTGATTCCTATTCATATAACAACTATGAAATTAAATGAGATAAGTAATATAAAGCATTTACTACAGTGCCTGCATGTAAAAGCTGCTTAACAAATCATTGCTATTTAGTTATTAGCAAATGTAAGGGAAAAAAACTATATTCATTCATCCAACAAATGTTTAGTTGCCTATTTGCTGCCAATTATTGTATTGAGCTCTGGAGGTACAAAAGTGATGACATGAAAAAGAATCAGTAAATAGACATCTTCAAAACAGTGTGCTGTGAACAGTGCAATGACATGTATATTAGTCCATTTACACACTGTTATAAAGAACTGCCCAAGACTGGGTAATATATAAAGAAAAGAAATTTAATTGAGTCACAGTTCCACATGGCTGGGGAGGCCTCAGGAAACTTACAATCATGGCAGAAAAGAAAGCAGTCATGTCTTACATGGCAGCAGGCGAGAGAGGGCATGTGAAGGAGGAACTGTCAAACATGTATAAAACCATCAGATCTCACTCACTCATGAGAACTCACTCACTATCATGAGAACAGCATGGGGGAAACTGCCCTCATGATCCATGCTTGTTTGTTGGTTTGCTTATGCAAACAGTGTTGTTATCAGCTTAAAATAATGAATTATAAGATAGTATTTTCAGGTCTCATGGTAACCTCAAGCCAAAACACATATAATGGATACACAAAAAATAAAAAACAAGAAACTAATATCATGAGAGAAAAACACCTTTACTAATAGGAAGACAGGAAGGAAAGAAAAAAAGTAAGAGAAGACCACAAAACAACCAGAAAATAAATAAAAAATGGCAGGAGTAAGTCTTTACTTATTAATAACAACACTGAATGTAAATAGACTAAATTCTCCAATCAAAAGATAGAGAGTGGCTGAATGGATTAAAAATCAAGACCCAGTGATCTGTTGCCTATAAGAACACACTTCACCTAAAATGACACACATAGGCTGAAAATAAAGGAATGGAACAATATATTCCATGCCAATTAAAACAAACAAACAGATCGGGAGTAGCTATACTTATATCAAACAAAATAGATTTCAAGAATTACTTATTTTGAATTTTGGTAAGTTACCAGTATTCCTACATCTAAGATTTATTCATGATCTGAAATACTTTATAAGTGAGCAAATGTGTGTTTCTTACCTTTGCTTAATTACCATACCTACTAAGAATGTTTCACACTTTAGAGTCTGCCAATACAACTAATAGTTTTCTGTTCCTGGAATTTTCCCTATTATGCATATCAACTACATTTCTGAAAAGCTACATTGTTCAAAGTGAACAGTAAAGTCCAAGAAATCTAGCCTATGAGGAAATTAGGAAGGAACACCAATATCTTGTTAGTTATTGAATTCAGGGGGAAAAAACTGAATATAAAGGAGAGTGAACCATAGAAGATAATTGGTATTCTAGAAACAGACTTTTAGATTTGGAAGTGACCTCACCTATTATCAACTTATAAATGAGATAACTGAAGCTTACTGAGATTCAGTGATTTGCCCAAGATCTCAGAGTTAGTGGCAGCTTTTGGAATATACCAAAGTAGCCTTGACTTCAGTCTTTCCTTAACACTAGCCCTGATGGAGACAACCACTCAATAGTAGCCTCAATGGTTTGTACCAACATCAGAGTCTTTTCTCAAGGGATATAATTCTAGGGTGATGTAGGCAAGACATCTGTAAACATTTCTGTAAAGGCTTGGATAGTAAATATTTTAGGCCCCATGGGCCACAAAAAGTCTTTGTCTCATATTCTTCTTTTTTAAATTTGTAACCCTTCGCAAATATAAAAACCATTTTTAGCTTGAGTTCCTGTTAAGAAATAGGCTGAAGGCCAGATTTATCCCCTAGGCTAGTAGTTTTTCAATACCTGTTATATGTCAGAGAGTGATGATCAGTAAAGTTTTCATTAGCCCAGCAAAATGAAAAAAAATAAGGGCAATGTAATGAACTAAATTCACTCAGTATAAAGGACTATCCTCTGTTCTGAAATCATGTCTTTCCTCCATTGTGGGGGATGGAGAAGCATTAAAATATTCTCTCTTGTATGCAATAGTGATGACATAGACAGTAAGATTTTGCTTGTTTTGTTTTTTGTGTTCTTCCTTGGTTAAAAAAAGTATGAGTCTATATACCTAATTGGAAATTACATATATATTATTATTCCCTGAAATCTCAACATCTAAGAGTCTTTGTGAATATTCACTGATCCCAAATAAGGCATCTTAGGCTTTTAGAATGTATCCAAATGGGATTCACAACTGAATGGCAACATATAACTTAATTCTAAAAAAAAAACCCAATGGAAGTCTGGCAATTATTTCAGAACCACTGAGAAACTTTTGAGTTCCTTTTATTGTGTGATAAAATGTTACTTTGTATAGTGAGTAACGGAGCTCAGTACAGCTGCATTTCTGGTTCTTGCACAGTGGAAATAGCCTTTCTTCAGACCTGTCTCTCCTATTACGGTGTCACATAAGAAAAGTGATTGTAAATTATTTAAAGACAGAGACCATATTTTTTCCATGTTTCTATATTCCCACAGCATCAAGCATAGTAAGGAGAGTTGTATTTTTTTCTAATTAAATAGATGAACAAAATAAAACAATCAAAAGTTCAGAAGTATGTTGGAAAGATTACTGCCCATAGCAGATATGAATCTGGGGAATATAACTCTAGGTTTAAATATGTGGGTCCCCTAGGCAGAGTAATAATTTGGCATTTTTTAAAACAATATCTAAAAAATAAATGCTCAACATTTATTTACAGGTAACGCTAAATGCTTCATGGAAAAGAATGCACCTATTACCACATAGCAAATTACCCTAAAATTCAGCAATTTAAAATAACAAACAGGCCAGGCATCATGGCTCACGCCTGTAATCCAAGCACTTTGGGAGGGCTGAGGTGGGAGGACTGCTTGAGCCCAGGAGTTCAAGGCCAGCCTGGGCAACAGAGAGAAACCCCATCTCCGCAAAAAACTTAAAAATTAGCCAGGCATGGTGGTATGTGCCTGTAGTCTCAGTTACTCCGGAGGCTGAGGTGGGAGGACCACTTGAGTCCGGCAGGTCAAGGATGCAGAGAACCGGGATTACACCATTATACTCAGCCTGGACTATAGAGTATGGCCATGTTTCAAAATAAATAAATACATAAAAATAAAACAACAAACATTTATTCTTTAGCAATTTCTGTAGGTCAAGAATTGATGAGCATCTTAGCTGGGTGGTTGGTTCCAGCTCAGGATCTCTCATAACTTGGCAGTCAATCTGTCAGCTGGGGCAGGAATCATATGAAGGCTTGCCTCAGGTTAAAAAATCCATTTCCATGAGGGCTCACTCAAAGAAATCAGTTCCTCACCCATGTGAGCCTCTGCATAGTGCTCCTTTAGTGTCTCATGATGTGTCTGGAGTGGGTTCCTGCCAGTGGGTTCCTGGTCTCACTGACTTCAAGAATGAAGCCGTGGACCTTCATGGTGAGTGTCACAGCTCTTAAAGGTGGTAGGGACGCAAAGAGTGAGGAGCAGCAAGATTTATTATGAAGAGCAAAAGAACAAAGCTTCCACAGCATGGAAGGCGGCCGCAGCTGGTTCCTGCTGTTGGCTGGGGGTAGCCAGCTTTTATTCCCTTATTTGTCCCCTCTCACGTTCCATTTCTGTCCTATCAGAATGCCCTTTTTTCAATCCTCCCTGCGATTGGCTACTTTTAGAATCCTGCTGATTGGTGCATTTTACAGAATGCTGATTGGTGCGTTTTACAGAGTGCTGATTGGTGTATTTTACAAACCTCTGGTAAGACAGGAAAGTCCCTGATTGGTGCGTTCTACAATTCTCTTGTAAGACAGGAAAGTTCCCCAAGTTCCCACTCTACCCAGGAAGTCCAGCTGGCTTCACCTCTCAATGACATGGTAGCTAGCTTCCCACAAAGCAAGCGATCCAAGAGAAGGAGCAAGGAGGAAGTCACATTGTCTTTTAGGACATAGTCTTAGAAGTCACACATTGTCACTTGTGCCATATTCTATCTGTAAGTAGCAAGTCATGCAGTCCATAAAGTCAAGCAAGGAAAAGCAAGTCCATAAAGTCAAGAAGAAGGTCAGTAAGCACCACATCTTCAAGAAAGGTTGTCAAAGAATTTGTGGACACATTTTAACCACAACAAATAGCAAAGAACACGCACATTGCATCTCCTCTATTTTTTCTAAATGATTTAGCTTTAACTTCAAACTTGCATATTCTAACATCATCATTAAAGGTAGGCTGGGCATGGTGGCTCACGCCTGTAGTCCCAGCACTTTGGAAGGCCAACGTGGGCAGATCACTTGCATCCAGGAGTTCGAGACCAGCCTGGGCAACATTATGATACCCTGTTTCTTAAAAAAAATAATAATAAAGATTTATTATTCTCAGCACGCCCTATGGGAAGGAGGTCCCACTCACCAGCCTCAAGTAGTTTACTAAAATATTTCTTTTAACCCATAGATACCAAATACCATTTACACTATTTTCTCCATATAACAATATTTCCAGTGATATTTCAGTCTCATGATAGGGTTTACAAATACCACAAGGTATGGTACTGTCCTAAAGAACTACCTTGCTGGATTTTTTTCTAGCTGTGACTGAAAGTAAAAAAATTGTGAAGAATTTTGGACTGAATTTCTAAAAGGAACATTTCCTACAGATGATGATCTTTTTAATTGTATAGAATTCACAACATCTCACCTAAGAATTTTGCTGCATTGTACCTAGTCTGGCAAATGTATTAGGAAATTGTCTATATGATTGTTAGTCTATATAGTATAGCTTAAAAAAAAAAGACACATGGAGATGTATTATGTTTCTTCCACCTAAAAGAGAAACAGCAAGAGTTCTGAAGAATTCTAATTCTTAGATTTCTTTAGGACGTTTTAAACCAATTATTGGAAGTAGGCTTTGGACATTACTCTACACATATAGCTTGGGGCATTACTCAAACTCTACGCATCTGAAACACTGCACCTGTTCAAGGAGTGAACCCTTTTTACATTGTAATAACCCAAAACGTTCAAGGTTTTCATTTTGTAGTGAGCTCCTTTATAGCATTTCTAGAGACCCTGACATTTCACAGGCCCAAATCTTGAAAGCTATATATGGAGTAACACAGACACCTCAAACGGGTGATCAGAGGAACACATGCCTGCCCACCAGCATTTGTTTTCAATCTATAGGTATTTATCATGAATAATAATTAAGCTGTTACGAAACTGACTCATGAGATTTCAGACATTTTCACTTTGGCATTCATACTCTGGCAGAGATACCAACCCTAAAGAAAGACAATGCTGTTAAGTATGACCTGTGTATTTTAAACATACAAGGAAAAATCGATTTTAATACTGAAAAAAATTTGGTTATTGGATTTATTTCTTGCCATAAATATATGGAATACCTGCTAAAACTGGTATGGTATTTCTTTTTGGCAGAATTTGTATAATGTAAACCAGAAAAGTACCATCTTATCATATTATATTGTTAAATAATATGGAACTAGCATATTCCAAATGTAGAAAATTTTGGCTGTCTACCTAAGTAACTTTGAGTAGTGAGTTACGTAATTGGCCAGCATTTACCATCTGCTGTAACCCTTACATCTTTATTTTTCTGGCTTTTTGGGGTACTTTCTAAAGGCTGTTAATATAGGAATTATATAAAAATATAGAAAGCTATTAAATATCACATTTATTTATTGCTTCATTATTTTTACAAAACAGACACACACAAAAACATGTTATTTCCTATTAACTTACCTATTTATTATTACTAAGGAGGCTACAACTAGGGCTGGCTCTCCTCAATTTCACTCACCATGTATGAAATTCAGTATTCTACTACATGTAAGGCATTTTCAGATATGTTTTGGGAATTTAAGTTATGGAACATGAATACACATAATTTCAGTGTTTAGGTTTAGGTATGTACTTAACATTACTGACAATTAAATGCCATGCTTTTATATTTAGTTTCACATTGTTCTTTCAATTATCTATTTCCATATTTCTTCTATTACCAGCAAACTACTTGTGATAGACTGAGAAAAATTGGCATTGAATTGAAATTGTTGCCTCTAGGGGGGACTTTTCATTTAAAACCAGGTTTATCATAGATAATACTTCACTTGGTAATGTGCTTGTGACTATGAAATTTTATCAGGCTGAATTATTCCCTTCGTTTCTAGAGCAGGGGTGGCACCATACTTTACCCAGTACATTAAGGAGAAGTGTTTTTCTCAGTTCCTATCCTAGGCTTTTTGAAGCATAGAAATGTCCTGAAGAACAAGCCAGATACTCCTTTTTTTTTTTTTTTTTTGATACAGAGTCTCGCTCTGTCGCCTAGGCTGGAGCACAGTGGCGCCATCTCGGCTTCACTGCAAGCTCCGCCTCCCGGGTTCACGCCATTCTCCTGCCTCAGCCTCCTGAGTAGCTGGGACTACAGGCACCTGCCACCATGCCCGGCTAATTTTTTTTTTGTATTTTTTAGTAAAGACAGGGTTTCACAGTGTTAGCCAGGATGGTCTGGATCTCCTGACCTCGTGATCTGCCCACCTCGGCCTCCCAAAGAGCTGGGATTACAGGCGTGAGCCACCGGGCCCGACCCAAGCCAGATACTTATTCTAACTCTATGTGTCCTTCTCCTGGCTGCAAGGTAGCCAGATCCCACCTTTGCAAGATAATGTTGGTGAACAACTAGAATAACTTAGAAGGAATCAAGATCTCTCTTTCTACAACTCCCTCTCCCTCAAGGCCTATCTCCTGATGGTCTAGATTTGTCATATAGAGTCCATGTTGGGCCGGGTGCGGTGGCTCACGCCTGTAATCCCAGCACTTTGGGAGGCCGAGGCGAGCAGATCACGAGGTTAAGAATTCAAGACCAGCCTGGCCAACATGGTGAAACCCCATCTCTACTAAAAATATAAAAATTAGCCTGGCTTGGTGGCGGGTGCCTGTAATCCCAGCTACTCGTGAGGCTGAGGCAGGAGAATCACTTGAAACTGGAAGGCGGAGGTTGCAGTGAGCCAAGATGGTGCCACTGTACTCCAGCCCAGGTGAAAGAGTGAAACTCCATTTCCAAAAAAAAAAGAAAAAAGAAAAGAAAAGAAAGAGTCCATGCCAGGGTGTCTCTGGCTGAAGATAGGAGCAAAACAAAAGCTACCCATTTCATGTCAAATTTATGAAGTTTTATTCTCTTTTATAGAAAGAAAAGCATCAGGGACAATTTACAATTTAAATCAAGAAGTAGATGTACTTTTGATAAGCATATTGCTTTCTACTGGGTTTTGAACCCATATGCTCAGTGAGTGTACCCACCCACTTAATCTCATTTAAGATCATGGAATTTCAGAACTGGAAGGAATCTAGGAAGTTAGAGGTCAAAATGTCACTTTTATTATTGATAAAACTGTTTGTGGAATGAGGGTTAGGGCTGAGGGCTAAATGAGCTAGCTAATGTTTCCTAACATACTCTGCCCTATCCCACTCATACTCTGTCCCCAAATCAGACCCCAGAACAGAAATTGAAACTGACTCAGTTTGGTTCAGAACTGAACTTTTATGTGCATCTGATTTTTTTGATAGATTCACTCCACCCAATTATGATCTGTAGATCAATGGCTGTCAGCCACCAACCAGGTGGAATAAGAGGTCAGAGTGCTACTACTCTGGGGAAGTCCCTCCACATGAAAACAGAAGAGTAGGGAAAGGCACACCACCTCCCAACATTAGGGAGGGCAATGCCATAGGAATTCTGATGAATAAAATCCTCCATTTCATTTCAAAATAATTTGAGAGCAGTATAACAGGAATGTACCACAAATTATTAATATAGAACTTAGTATGATTTTGATGTTTGTCCCCTCCAAATCTCATGTTAAAATGTAATCCCTGGCTGGGTGCAGTGGCTCACACCTGTAATCCCAGCATTTTGAAAGGCTGAGGCAAGCAAATTGCTTGAGTCCAGGTGTTTGAGACTAGCTGGGGCAATATAGCAAAACCTCATCTCTACAAAAATTACAAAAATTAGCCAGGTGTGGTGGTGAGCACCTGTAGTCCCAGGGCAGCCTGAGGTGGGAGAATCACTTGCACCCAGGAGGCATAGGTTGCAGTGATTCAGGATTGCACCACTGCACTCCAGCCTGGGTGACAGAGTGACAGCCTGTCTCAAAAACAGAGAAAAAGGAAAAGAAATGTAATCTATCGGGGAACCTGCCCCGATACTCATGTAGGTTCTTTTCTATTTCTCCTAAGTGTTGGCCAGCTTGAGAAATAAAGGGACAGAGTACAAAAGAGAGAAATTTTAAAGCTGGGTGTCCATGGGAGACATCACATGTTGGTAGGTTCCGTGATGCCCCACAAGCCACGAAAACCAGCAAGTTTTTATTAGGGAGTTTCAGAAGGGGAGGGAGTGTGCGAATAGGTGTGGGTCACAGACATCAAGTACTTTATGAAGTAATAGAATATTACAAGGCAAGTGGAGGCAGGGCGAGATCACAGGACCACAGGACCGAGCCGAAATTAAAATTGCTAATGAAGTTTTGGGCACCATTGTCATTGATAACATCTTATTAGGAGACAGCGTTTTGAGATCAACCAGTCTGACCAAAATTTATTAGGCGGGAATTTCCTCTTCCTAATAAGCCTGGGAGTGCTATGGGAGATTGGAGTCTATCTCACCTCTGCAGTCTTGACCATAAGAGACGACCACGCCCCGGGGGGGCCAGTTCAGAGACTCACCCCCAGGTGCGCATTCTCTTTCTCAGGGATGTTCCATGCTGAGAAAAAGAATTCAGCGATATTTCTCCCATTTGCTTTTGAAAGAAGAGAAATATGGCTCTGTTCCACCCGGCTCACCGGCGGTCAGAGTTTAAGGTTATCTCTCTTATTCCCTGAGCAATTGCTGTTATCCTGTTCTTTTTTCAAGGTGCCCACATTTCATATTGCTGAAACACACACGCTGTACAATTTGTGCAGTTAATGCAATTATTACAGGGTCCTGAGGTGACATACATCCTCCTCAGCTGACAGGATTAAGAGATTAAAGTAAAGACAGGCGTAGGAAATCACAAAGGTATTGATTAGGGAAGTGATAAGTGTCCATGAAATCTGTACAATTTATGGAGATTGCAGTAAAGACAGGCATAAGAAATTACAAAAGTATTAATTTGGGGAACTAATAAATGTCCATGAAATCTTCACAATCTACGTTCTTTTGCCATGGCTTCAGCCAGTCCCTCTGTTTGGGGTCCCTGACTTCCCGCAATGGTAATCCCCATTATTGGAGGAGGGGGTCTAGAGGAAGGTGTTGGACCATAAGAGGTGATCCCTCATGAATGGCTTAGTGCCATTCTTGAGATAATGAGTGAGTTCCAGCTCTGAATTCACATGAGATCTGGTTGTTTAAAAGAGTGTGACACTTCCCCTGTCTCTCTCTATTGCTCCCACTCTTGCCATGTGATGTGCCTACTCCCTCTTTGCCTTACACCATGATTGGAAGCTTCTGGCCCTCACCAGAAGCAGATACTGGCACCATGCTTCTTGTACACCCTGCAGAACCATGAGCCAATCACACGTCTTTTCTTCATAAATTACCCAGCCTCAGGTATTTCTTTATGGCAATGCAAGTGGAATAACATAAAACTCTATTCTTAATAAATAAATATAAAAGACTTTTACTAATCTCTCACAAACATATTAGCAAAAAAGTTAATAAATTTAAAACCATTATGTTTTCCTCTTTCAAAATCTTACCACAACAATTTGTCTCACTTCTCAAATTGTGAATAATTTTAGCAATAAACTTATTTTGAAGGAAGGAATACTAAATATAAGACTGTTCTGTATGAAAGAACTTGAAGATTAAAACTGAGTTTTGCTTGCAATTTAATTCTAATTTATAGTATTTTTATTTTTTATTTATTTATTTATTTATTTATTTATTTATTTATTTATTTATTTATTTATTTTTGAGACGGAGTCTTGCTCTGTCGCCCAGGCTGGAGTGCAGTAGCACGATCTCGGCTTACTGCAAGCTCTGCCTCCCAGGTTCACACCATTCTCCTGCCTCAGCCTCTCCGAGTAGCTGGGACTACAGGCGCCCACCACCACACCTGGCTAATTTTTTTTGTATTTTTAGTAGAGATGGGGTTTCACTGTGGTCTCGATCACCTGACCTCGTGATCCACCCGCCTCGGCCTCCCAAAGTGCTGGGATTACAAGCGTGAGGCACTGCGCCCGGCCTTTTTTAAAACCAAAAATTAAATTTGAGGAAGTGACATTATATTAGGTTGATAAAGTTTACAAATATCTTATGGAAGCCATCTGTCGGAAAACAATCAAACCAACAAAGGCAATAACAGATTCATATGATAGATATTCAATGTACTTACTGAATTATTACAAAGAGTGACTACATAAAATCTGGAGAAATTGAGCTCTTATCTCTGAACATTAAGACCTTTAATTCACTCAGGGCTCATCATTTCAAGAAAATAACTGAGGCCACAAGGTTGTAAGTTTGTATGTTATGGTGTGTAATAGAAATGCTATTTAGGACAGGAATTTACTGAAATTAAACTGGCAGGAGACTGAAAAATTATTTAAGTTGCTCAAATTATAAAACGTAGAGAACATTTTATCTGAGTTTCCTTAAAATTAATTCCTTCCTGATAAATCTTTTTTCCTTAAATGAAATTTTTCATTGTATACCTTATTTATACTGTAGTCAGAATCCACACTACTCTACAACATTTGGCTAATCTATTTAGTGTAGACAAAAAGTAATTCAAAAAATAAGCAATATACAAAAGCACCTAAAGACCTGGTGAACTGCAAACAGAAGTTGGTTTTATACTTCACTGGGCATCCTAATTAGAGGTTCTATACTGCTTTGTTCTGCCCCCTTCTATTTTCCTCTGGATGATCTCATCCACTCCATGACTTCAAATACCATCTTTTATGTTGATTACTTTCAAATATATACTCCAGCTATCACCTCTGTCCTGCTGTGTTGACCTGTATTTATCTTTGTGATAGGACAACCTCTTCAAGTTTTCTAAAAAGATACAGGCATATAAACAAGTTATAAAAGTGTTATAAATACTAGTATCAGTTCATACAAGGGTCTGTGAGTTTACAAAATAAGAAGACAGGAAAAGCTTCCTAGAGGAAATAATACTTCAGTAGATGTCTAGAGGAGGGAGTGACAGAAAGGGAGACAGATGACAGGCATTGGAGGGAAAAAGAACAGTGGGAGTCAAGTTTCTGAACCAGGAAGCAAGCTATAAAAGAATTCCCTAAAATCTGGGCCTTATAGTACAAGGTGGGGGTAACCAGAAACCAGGCAAGTACCAAATCAGGGAAGGTCTCACATGTCATACTTGGGAATTCAAATTTATTCCATATTTTTTATACCTATTATGTAGCAATAGGGAAGCAAGCATTAAAGGGCTTTTTAAGCAAAGGAGAAACAGGATCAAATTTGGATATAATGTAGAGAAAAGCTTTTCTATTTTAATCCCTATTGCTTTCTAAACAATATGGACTAAATTTGTTGCGCTGAGCCCTGAAGCAATTTGACTTCATGTTTGTACATGTTTGTGAGTGGCAACCTAGAAAAGCTGGACTGATGTGCTTTCCAGAGGGAGAAGGAATTTCCTAGGACAATTGTAGGAAAATGGGAGAGAAGTGAGAAAAACTAGCAAAATTGCCAAAGGCAGAGGGCCCCTATATCTTCTATAAAATACTAACTCATAAACACTTTGACTGGTTGTTTTTTTGGTTTGTTTGTTGGCAGAAACCAGGCTTCACTTCAAGATCAGTCCTAGAGATAGTACTCATGAAGCAGAACCCAAGGACAGAGAAGACTGTGAAAATGTTGTGACAAACACACTATAAGGTGGCTCCCCATGATCTTTGCCTCTTGGTGTTCACATCTCTGGTGTTCATACCTCCCTGAGTGTGGGCAGGACCTGTAACTTGTTTATAACTAATAAATACGGCAAAGGTGATGGGATGTGACTCCCATAATTACATTGCTCGGTCTTGCTCACAGACTCACTCTAGAGACTTTCCTCACTGGTCTGATGAAGTAAGCAGCCAAGTTGGAAAAGGCCACGTGTAAGCAGCCTCTAGGAACTACAGGTGGTCTCTAGGTGCTAAGGGCATCCTCCAGCCAATAGCAGAAAGAAGCTGGGGCTCTCAGCCTTACCAACACAAGGAAATGAAGTTTGCCAACAACCTGAGTGAACTTGGAAGCAGATTATTTCCCAGTCAAGTTGCCAAGTGAGAACAGAGCCCTGTTCACACTTTTTTTTTTTTTTTTTTCAAATTTTATTTTAGAGTCAGGGAGTACATGTGCAGGTATGTTACCTTGCTTGATGCTGAGGTTTGGGGTATGAAAGACCCTGTCACCCAGGTACTGAGCACAGTGCCCAATAGGCAGTTTTTCATTCCTTGTACCCCACTCTCCCTCCCTGTTTTGGAGTCCCCTGTGTCTACTGTTTTCATTTTTGTGTTCATGTATACCCACTGTTTAGCTCCCACTTACAAGTAAGAACATACAGTATTTGGTTTACTTTTTGTTTTTGAGACAGGGTCTCACTCTGTCACCCTGGCTGGAGTGCAGTGGCATAATCAGGGCTCACTGCAGCCTCAACCTCCCTGGGCTCAGGTGATCCTCCCACCTCAGTCTCCTGAGTAGCTGGAACTACAGGCGTATACCACCATGCCCAGATAATTGTATTTTTTTTGTAGAGATGGGGTTTTGTCATGTTGTGCAAGCTGGTCTCGAACTCCTGGGCTCAAATGATCCTCCTGCCTCGGCATCCCAAAGTGTTGGGATTACAGGCATGAGCCACCATGCCTGGCTGGTATTTGGTTGTCTGTTCCTGTGTTAATTTGCTTAGGATAATGGCCTCCAGCTCCATCCATGTTGCTGCAAGGGACATGATTTTGTTCTTTTTTTATGGCACTGTTCTATCGTGTATATATACCACATTTTCTTTATCCAGCCAGCCATTGCTGGGCACCTAGACTGATTCCGTGTCTTTGCTATTATGAATAGTGCTGTGATGAACAGGTAGGGCTGTGTCTTTTTGGTAGAATGATTTGTTTTCTTTTGAATATATACCCACTAACGGCATTGCTGGGTCATATGGTAGTTCTGTTTTAAGTTATTTGAGAAATCTCCAGACTGCTTTCCACAGCAGCTGAACTAATTTGCATTCCCACCAACAGTGTATAAGCATTCCGTTTTCTCCACAGCCTCACCAACATCTGTTGGTTTTTTTCAATTTTTTAATAATAGCCATTCTGCCTGTCCACACTTTGCAGCCTTGTGAGACCTTAAGCAGAAGACCCAGCTAAACTGTGCCTGTGACTCCTGACCCACAGAAACTGTGTAATAATAAATGGGTATTGTTTTAAACCTCTCTAAATTTGTGGTAATTTGTTACATGGCAATAGAAAACTAATACAAATATTTGCTCCCGCTACAGTACCCCATCCCTCAAGTTTACAGATATTCCATAATCTATGTCCCCCATCTAACTTCTGGGTCACGTAAGTTTTAGAAAAAAAATCACTTTATTTTATTCTTTTTAGACAGAGTCTCAGTCTGGTGCCCAAGCTGGAGTGCAGTGGTTCAGTCTAGGCTCAACTGATCCTCCCACATCAGCCTCCTGAGTAGCTGGGACTACAGGCACACAGCACCACACTCAGCTAATTAAAAAAAAAATTGTAGATATGAGGTCTCACTACATTGCCCAGGTTGGTCTTGTACTCCTGGGCTCAAGTGACCCTCCCACCTTAGCCTCCCAAAGCACTGGGATTACAGGCATGAGCCACCATGCCCAGCCAAAAATCACTTGGCAGTTTGAGAGAGAATGGATTTAAAAGGTAGGAAATAATGGCAATAGCCCAGGTGAGAAATGGTGAAGGCCTAAACCAGAAAAATAGCAGTGCCATTTACCAAGTTAGGAAATAAAGGAAAAGCACAGGTTTCAGGAGAAGTATTAATATACCGAGTCTATTTGGGACATGATAACTTGAAGTGTCTATAGGTCCTCCAGGTAAAGATGTCTACTAAGCTTCAGTACTAACTTTGCAAGATGCTAGTTCTGATCTGGAAAAACTCACATTTCCCTGGTCACAACCTGACAGTAAGCTGCTCTTTCAGTCCTCATCATGTGTTCTACACTTCATGGAGCTACTTGGTGCTCCACAAACAGGACATGCCTACACACAAGTCCATGTCTTTGCTGATGCTGTTCACTTTTAATGAAATGCAATTCCCCCTCATCAAATTTATAAAAATCCTACTCACCTTTTAAAAATGTCAATATGCTCTGTTAGAATGTGGGCTCCTTTGAGGGCAGGGCACTTCGTTTTGTCCACAGATGTCTCAGAAACCTAGAACAGTGTCTGGAATATAACAGGTACTCAATAAATATTTATTGAATGAATGGATAAATGTCTTATATAAAGCCATTCCTTATTCTCTCTCCAGTCACAGAATAAATACTAATGTATTCCATATCATATATATATATATATATATATAAATGTTTGCTGATAACTAGTAGTACAACTAAGAACTTCTGTTTCTGAACAAATGAGGAAAAGAAAATATAAATTTGATAGGAAAGATAATGAAGGGGTGGATGTACACCTGGAACATTAGCTCTGTTTAAGAGTATCGATCACTTAACATATAGTTACCAAACACCTAGTATATGCAATATGTGACTGGTTACCCAAAAGTTATTCCCAACCCCTTCTTCCTTGCCTCCCTCTAATTACAGAGATGAAAGTAAACAATTATTTTCCCAGCCTCCTTTATAGCTAGAGATAGTCATGTGACACATACTGGTCAATGAAATGCAAGGGGAAATCTATTCAATGGATGATTCGAAAAAAAATATCTTTCCTGGTTTGAAAAAAAAAAAAGCAGAAAGATCTGTCCAGTCATATCTCCTGCTTCCTACGTTTGAAAATTTTCATGCTTGGAGCTTTTGTATTCATCTTGTGACTATGAAGAGAAGGCAAAAGAAATCACAGAGATACCAATCCAGAGCCCTCATATTAAGCCACTAAACCAATGCCAGAAGGCACCTAACTCTTGTTGTTAAACAAACTCCTCTAGTGTAAGATCTATTAGTCTGTTATTCTGTTACTTATAGTTGAAAATATTCCTGAACTAGTGGAAGATATCTTAGAAATCCTGGCTAATAATATTATCTGGTTAATAATGCCACACATGAAATGACCTTAAAATGCCTATTTGATTTTAAATTGTGTTTTTGAAAATAGCACTATGTGTCTTTACATATATTTATCATAAATTACACTATCTACATGTGGCTGTGTTGTCATAGTCTTCACTGTCTTTTCTGTTACACCTCATCCTGTGGATAATTGTGTCAAAAATGAAGAAAATATGGTTTCAATAGGATATGTTTGTCAACTCTGATTTCAGAGGTAGAACTATTACAACCAAAAGGGAAATAAAAGGAACAGAATAAACTTCCAAATTTATTTACCTAAAAGTTTCAAAGTAATTATATTCCAAATAATGAAGCTGTATCTATACTTTTCTAAAACAGTTAAATAAGATTTTCGATTTACAGACATTGCAAAAGACTGGAGTGGTAATGACAAAGCATATTACATAATTCTGTGCCCATTTAAAAAAAACTCCAAACCATTTACAAGACCATGTTTTAAAGCTGTCTAAAAAGTATAATGAGAACTCTACACTTTTCTCTGTTAGATTTGCCAAGTGTCAACAGGGACTGAGAAGTGTTTTAAATTGCTTTTATAAATGAGTAGTGAAGCCACTCACCAGTTCCTAGAATTTTGAACAAAGGGAACAAATATTCAATAAGAAACCACCAGCATAATAAATAATAATCATAGAGACTTTCTAGTGGATTAAAAAAAGGAATCATTCACTAAAACTATTTCTAAAAATCTCAGTAGCTGGAATTGTTCTACATTAGTGGAATTACTCTACTATGAAATAAGATACTCTCTTCCTTATTTTTTATTAACAGGTACTATTTAGTCAGGAAACACTTGTAAGATTAAGAAAGCATTGAGCTGGGCCTAGAGTTGTGAGATACATAGACAAATGAGACCTAGTTCTTGCTCTCTAAGAAGCTTTCATTGCAAAGCGACATTCAGACACACACTCTTAAATACAGCCGGGGCCAGGCGCGGTGGCTCACGCCTGTAATCCCAGCACTTTGGGAGGCCAAGGCGGGTGGATCACGAGGTCAGGAGATCGAGACCATCCTGGCTAACATGGTGAAACCCCGCCTCTACTAAAAATACAAAAAAAAAAAAAAATTAGCCGGGCGTGGTGGCGGGCTCCTATAGTCCCAGCTACTCAGGAGGCTGAGGCAGGAGAATGGCGTGAACCCGGGAGGCGGAGCTTTCAGTGAGCCAAGATCGCGCCATTGCACTCCATTGCACTTGGGGGGGGGTAAAGAACAAAGCCCCGCCCTCAAAAAAAAAAAAAAAAAAAAAAAATACAGCTGGAAAGTCTCCAAACCACATACCAGTAGTAGTTGGCCTATCAGAATCTAAGGGTGGGAGGGCAGCCCAGATGAATGGCTTTATGTGGTTGTTTATTAAGGAGCTGCATTTAAATTTCAAAACAGTGGAAGGTATTAGTCATTCCCATATGAGATAAATGTAACAAATTTAGCCTAGGTGATAGTTGCGAGTACTAATAAAGTATCGTAACAAAAACAAAAGACACAATGGAGTCAAACTTTGTTTTTTTATTGTTGTTGTTTGTTTGTTTTTTGCTTTTTTTTCGCTTTAATCAGGTACTCCTGATATTTTAAGGAGTTAAAGGCACTGCCTCATGGAACTTGTTCATTTCTTGATATTATCTTGAGAAACAAAAATGAAGATAGTAGAATTCTGTATCTTGTCTCTTGGCATTATTATGTTTTCATTTGTACAAAATATCTAAGTCAGATGTATACAGGTTGAACAATTCTTACAGAAATTCCTGCCAAAATTAAAAATATTATGGGTAATTATCACTAAAAAGAAAATTAATCACATTTTATATAAGATAATTAAAACTGGAATTCAAAAAATGTGAAGCTGAAAACAAATCTACAAAAAGCCTGGTATGGTATGACTCATAGCAGCTTTATTCATAGTAACAACAAAAAAGAAATACTTCAGATATATATTATTAGGTGACTTGACAAACTGATATTATAGTAGGTTAAATAGTGACCCCTAAAAGATTCCACGCAGAAACTGTGAATGTGCCTTTATTTGGGAAAAGGATTTTTGCAGATGTAATTAAGGATCTTGAGATGAGATCAATGACACTGTCCATATAAGAGACAGAAGATAAGAAAGACACAGAGACACAGGGAGGAAGGCCATATGAAGACAGAGGCAGAGATTGGAGTTATGCTGCCACAAACCAAGGAATATCTGGAGCCACCAGAAGCTGGAAGAAGCAAGGAAGGATTATCCCCTAGAGTCTTCAGAGGGAGCACAGCCCTGCCAACACCCTGATTTTGGGCTTCTGGCCTCCAGAGCTATGAGAGAATAACCTTTTGTTGTTTTAAGCCACCACGTTTGTAGTCATTTGTTAAGGCAGCCCTAGGAAACTAATACAGGGATATTCACAAAAATGTGGTATATTCATAAAATGGAATGCTATTCAATAATAGAAGGAATGAACTACTGACACCCTCAACAACATGGATGACTCTCACAAATAAGTTGAGTGAGAGAAGCCATACACTCAGACATGCACTGTGTAATTTTATTTATATGAAGTTCAAGAACAGGCTAAATTATTCTAAGAGAATAGAAATCAGAACAGTGGTTAACCTCTGGGGGCAGGAATAAGAACTGATGGGAAAGGGGCATGAAAGCAATTTCTGGGGCAATGGAAATATTCTATATCTTGATTAGGACGGTGGGGTTACACAGGTGAATAGTTTGTCAAAAACTCATCAGACACTGCACTCAAGAACTGCTACTTTTTTTTTTTTTTTTTTGAGTCAGAGTCTCGCTCTGTCACCCAGGCTGAAGTGCAATGGTGCAATCTTGGCTCACTGCCACCTCTGCTTCCTAGGTTCAAGCAATTCTTCTGCCTCAGCCTCCTGAGTAGCTGGGATTACAGGCGTCCATCACCAAGCCCAGCTAATTGTTGTCTTTTTAGTAGAGACGGGGTTTTGCCATGTTGGCCAGGCTGGTCTCGAACTCCTGACCTCGTGATCCACCTGCCTTGGCCTCCCAAAGTGCTGGGATTACAGGAGTGAGCCACTGCACCCGGCGAGCTACTACATTTTATTAAGTGTAAATTAGATCTTAATTTTTAAAAACTAAGGAATAAACCAAAACAACAAACAGAAATGAAGACTGAAATTACACATTAAAGCAGGGGTTGACAAACTACAGTTCCTGGGTTAAATCTTGCCTGCCACCAATAAAATTTTATTGGAACACAGCCAGACCCAATCATTTACCTATTGTCTATGGCTGCTTTCACTCTACAAAGGCAGTGTTCAGTAGCTGTGACAGAGACCAGACAGTCTGCAAAGCTGAAAGTATTTATTATCTGTCCCTTTACAAAAAAAAGTTTGCCAACTTCTCTACTAAAGTTATAGTCTGTAAGATGACAGCAAGAGTGAGGGGGAAAAATTATAGTCTGTAACTACATTTATAACTATAGAAGCCTCTTCTTGCTCTAACATTCTGTGATTCTCAGTATATTTAATTATATGAATCAGAGATGTCTGTTAAGACACTTGAAATGTCTTTACCCTAGGGCACTTAGTTGAGATTTTGAGCGAAATCTTACAATTCTTAGTTATTCCGTTTTTTCCTTTCACTTGCCATTTTTAGCAAAATTAATAGTTCACTATTGTACTAAGAAAAGTCATCACATTTTATCCATAAATGCATTAACTTATATGGCCTCATCTGTGAGATATGCTAGGCACATAACAGTTCATTACAGAGTAATGAAAGAGAATTGGCAACCAATGGGGCCAGGGCTAACAGAACCAACTAGCAGCCTAAGCAATCCCAAGGCACTAGGCAGAGCATAATAAGGGCCTAGCACATTTGGTTGTATTCTTGCAGACATAATTATTAAAAGGGTCTAAGCTGATTGTCTAGGGACTCTGGTGTAGGAGTAACTGAACTTAGAAAGTCAAAGCTACTGGCCAGAAAGGGCTTTCCGTTGCCTTTAGAATAAAAACCACAATCCTTAAAATGGTCACCAATGCCTTGAATAATGTGGTCACTGTCTACCACCAGTCTTTCTTCTTCCTCTCTTTTGACAACAACTTTTAACGGGAGGCACATGATCAGTGTTGACCTTCAGAAAAATTATTCTGCCAGCCATCAGAGAGAGCCTGGAGATGAGGAGAACAGTTAGGGGTCACTGGGATAATTTAATTAATAAGAAAACATATACTGAATGCTTGAATTAGGAGAGTGACAGTGGGAACGAAGAAATGAATTCCAGGATAAAGAAAATGTTTATGACCCACTCAATGCAACACTACATAGCAATGAAAATGATCTATGGCTACATATAACACGGATGCATTCACAAACATTATATTGAGCAAAAGAAGCAGGATACAAAAGAATATAAACAGTATGATTCCTTTCATATAAAGTGCAAAACAGGGGGAAAAAACCCACCGAACTATGTTGTTTGAGAATCCTTATAGAGGTGATTTAGTAAGAAAAAGTGATTAAACAATTATCACAAGGGTCAAATTAATGGTTACTTCCAGGAGGACGAGAAAGGCATATAGGAGCTTCTGGGGCTGCAATGTTCTATTTTGCCCTAAGTGGTGGCGATTATATGGGTGCTGGCTGTGTAACAATAATAAATATAAATATACATAAATACAAATGTCTCTTGATATATATTTACTATAAATAGATGTATACACACATATATATATAATATACACACATAGATATATGCACTCATATATTTTCTCCATATATCACAGTTTAAATCAAGGTTTTAAAAAAGAGTGTACAGAAACAGCTGAGGTACACTTAATTATGACTTAATTAGGATATGGAAGGCAAAGCAGCTCTGGGTTCAAATCTTGATTATTTATTAGTAGTGAGACCTTGAACAAGTTATTTAACCTCTCTAAGACTCAATTTTTATCGGGGGAACTAACAGGGCTGTTACTAGGATTAAAATTTTGATCTGTCTTTGATTATTTTTCTGTGACCTTTTCTGATTGATCAGCTGAGGGATCTCCCTCAATTTACTAAAGTTATTACCTGCATTGTAATTTCCTGTGCTTTACTAATGGCTGTGAGTTCCTCAGCACCTTTAAAGGTCAGGTGGCTTGGGTTTCCCTAATATTAATAAACCAGCAGGTGGAGGATATTAAGCTTTCTGCTCTGCAAGCCCAGTGGTTCTCAAACATGAGTGTTTATCACAATCTCCTGGAGGACTTGTATTAAAATACAGCTTGCTGGGCTCCACTTTCAGAGTTTTAATTCATAGACCTGCAGTAAGACATGAGAATTTGCATTTATTTAACAAATTCTAGTAAGTTCCCAGGTGATACTGTCGCTTCTAGTACAGGAACAGTATTTCTAGAACCTCTATTCTAGCCCAATGTCAGAAAAGTTGGCAAACTGGGTCCCCTTCACTTAAAAGAGAGAGGAAGGAGCTTCTTTGCTCCCAGGCTCTCCAAGTACAAAGGAGACAGTTTTCACAGACAGTTGGAAAGACAGTGACTCCATCTACCTATGCAGGCCCCCTTTTCCTCTTAGACAGGGGTCAGCCTTCGTGAGCTACAGACTTCATGTGTCCCTCATTTACCCTCTCCTATGAGAGCTCACAGATGTCCTCAGAAGCATGGATTACTTCCAGGGGACTCTGGCGGTTGCTTTTAGTCCCTGAGTTGCTCCAGTAAGGAATTGCGAAAAGAGAGAGATCAGGAACATGTGTTCATTTTCTTTCCAAAAACTTCTTCTGTAAGCATTAAGGGAGATAAAAGCATAATGTTTGGGACATTAAAAGTACTTAATAAATGTTACCGTCATTCTTATGACTTCAACTTTTTTGAAGTGGATGTTTGCAAAGATGGTTGCATCACAACAGAAACAGTACATGAGATGAACAGGTTTGTCAGGAAAATGAATAGTTTAGTTAGGAACATTTTAATGTTTATAAATTTTATATTTATTTTCATATTTATAAATTTTTATATCATGGCTCTAAGGCTAAACTTGAGGAATTTTATAAAACAGACTAGATTAGTAATCTGAGAGACAGAGGAGACAACAGAAAGCTTGTGGAGCTTCTTTTGGGAAATAGTGATGCAACCCAGTTTGAGACCTAACTAGCTAGAGAATAACACAAATGCTAGCAGCTGCTGGCTCATAGAGACTTGTTTTTGAGAGCAGGCAGTAAGCACATGTTAAGCTTGTGATGTGCTTTGGCAGAAAGTCTTGACAAACCTATCTCATTCTTTAAACACATGGTTCCAAAGTTGCTAAGCAAAGTTCAGTCTGAACCTTGACTTTGCCTCCCTTAGAAGCGGGGGCTTGTATATTTTGCAATGCCTCATTAAATATTTCAGCATTTTGGTCTCTGCAAAAAAACGTGTGTTCTTTTCAGGCAACAGTTGGTGGTTTTTTGGGGACAATCTTAATATTTGTATCTTAGTTATCCATTCCAATATTATTTCTATGCTTTATACGCTTTCAAATTACTCTGAGGCATTTACATAGGTTCTAGGAATTACACAAACCTTAAAGTAAAAAAAAAAAACAACAAACAAAAATCCCATATAAATTTAACTTAAATTTATTAAAAACTATAGTATATATACTTATTTCTAAAACTTTAGCAACCATTTTGTAGTTTGTTTTTTAAAGCCAAATTATGAGCCTATAGCTTTAGAAAATCTACATAGTCAATATTCTTAGAAGGAAAATGCAATTATAAATTCATTCCACATGATTCAGTTACATTTAATTCAACATATGACTAGTAGGTACTGGAGACGAGGACATGAATAAATGATGATGCCCTTGTCCTTGAGGAGTTCACAGTTCTTCTGACAATGTGTTTGACTATTTGTTTCCATATCTCTCTCACCCACTAGACTATGATTTGTCTAGTCCCTAGAGGGGGAGGTGACTGACTCTGCCAGGGAGTCTGAACTTGGAGGTGCCATTAAGAAGGTGAACTCTGGGTTGGCTCTTGAAGGATACTAAGATTTGGGGTGAGGAGGTAGGGAGAAAAGCGCAGAACAACCTAAATGGAAATAACAGAGTAAGTGCAAAAGCACTGACATGGAAAATAATTGTTAAGATTTACAAGTATCTCTGCCTGGCTACAGCTCCTGTGTTCCTTTGAGTGTAGTACAAATGAGGAGGGTAGAGTTAGGTGAGACCAGATGGTGAAAGGTTCTTTTTCTCTTCTAAGGAGTTTTGATTTTACCTGTAGGTGGCTGAGAGACGTGGAAGCTTTGTAAGCAGCAAAGTGACAAGATCAGATTTGTGTTTTGACAACAACTTCAGTGTCAACAGTACAGAGAGTGGACCATAGTGAACTACCTCAGACAAAAAGTCTAGTTAGGATGTGGTCACAACAGGCTGTCTATTGCTGTTTCCAATGTTTGACTCAATATTAGTCTCAAATTCTATTTTAAAATTGTTACATAAAATGAAAACAGTGAAAATGAGCTAAAACTATAGGCCCTACTCAAAGGCTTAAAGCTCAAAATTGAGGATATCAAAGGATTTCAGAAAAAAAAAAAAACACACACACACAAACGCACACTTAAGGTATGAAGTTAAGTAGTAAGGATAGGTTTTCAGCACCTTTTCAGTCACTCAACTAATTAACATAAGACTAAAATACGAATCACCTCTGTGTGAGGGAAGAGGGATTATGATTATTGAGATATACTGTGAAACAATTCAATATTTTATTAAAGAAAGTAGAAAAGAGATGAGGTTTGTGAATCAATCAATCTGAACTTCAAAGGGAAAATATGGGGAATAATATTAATAGTTATTCCCTGTTTTTTTAAATTATTCCCTGTTTTTTATCTGTTTTTAAAATTATTATATAAAATGACTGTTTTTGTTTTATGTAACAATTTTAAAATAGAATTTGAGACTAATATTGAGTCAGACATTGGAAATAGCAATAGACAGCCTGTTGTGACCACATCCTAACTAGACTTTTTGTTTGAAGTAGTCCACCATAGTCCACTCTCTGTACTGTTGACACTGAAGTTGTTGTCAAAACACAAAGCACTGGCCAATATGCTACTTATTCATTATGACATAACTAAAAGAAATTAGAGTTTGTAGAATTTTTATATTAAAATTCAGCTTTGGAGATTTATTTTAAAACTTTCAAAGTATCAGTTTGCACACACTAAATTTGGATTTTACTTTATTATATGAATAACATATAACTCACAGATTTGAGAAAGTCAAACAGTAATTAAAGGTAGCTCTTATTTTTTACACAGATCCCAAAATATGAGTGATAGAGAAAAGTATTCAGTCAGCTGGGCACAGTGGCTCACACCTATAATCCCAGCAATTTGGGAGGCCAAGGTGGGAGGACTGCTTGTGGACAGGAGTTTCTGATTAGCCTGGGCAACATAGCAAGACCCTGTCTCTAAAATAAAATTTTTAATTAGCTGGGTGTGGTGGCACGCAGCTGTAGTCTTAGCTACTCAGGAGGCTGAGGTGGGAGGATTGCTTGAGCCAACTGCATTTCAGCTTGGGCAACACAGTGAGACCCTGTCTCTTAAATATATATATATATACATTCATTCATTTATTTATTTATTTATTTATTTATTTATTTATTTAGAATATATATATTTATTTGATATACATATTTGGTATATATATATTCATTTGTTTGATCAGATCTGCTTCTGTTATCATTAACCTATCTTGGTGTCTGTAAAAACACAAAACACCCATTGACAAATTTAATTAAATCTTTGAAAAAATGGCACAACAAATAACTCATCAGAAAAACTCTGATACCAAGTTTTTTGTCTTAAACATTGAACCAAATCCCAAATCTCACTTAAAATGTATTGTTTTTATTGTTTTCCTTTCATTTTGTAAAATTTCAACCTACTTTACTGTTTGTAAATTATACCTCAATTTAAAAAATTTCATTTAGGAACAAAAAGTTTCACCCCCCCCCCAAAAAAAAAAAAACCTTTGGCCAGGCGCGGTGGCTCATGCCTGTAATCCCAGCACTTTGGGAGGCCAAGGTGGGCAGATAATGAGGTCAGGAGTTCAAGACCAGCCTGGTCAATATGGTGAAACCCCGTCTCTACTAAAAATACAAAAATTAGCCAAGCGTGGTTGCACGCACCTGTAGTCCCAGCTACTCAGGAGGCTGAGGCAGAAGAATTGCTTGAACGTGGGAGGCGGGGGTTGTAGTGAGCCGAGATTGCACCACTGCACTCCAGCGTGGGTGACAGAGCAAGACTCCATCTCAAAAACAAACAAACAAACAAAAAAACTTTTCCAACCTACATAAAAGATAGAAGATAGTACAGTGAATACTAGAATCACTAGAGTAACATTTTGTTGCTTGTTTTCTCTCTCTTTTTCCAGAACCAACTGAAACTAAGTTGCAAACATCATGGACATCATCACACTTTCCCCCTAAATGCACCAGTAACCTTTAAGGGATATTTTGATAACCAAGTTTTGTTATACTCTATTGAATCTTTCAAAAGCCACCATGAAACAAAGAAACAGATAAATGTGAACTGTAGAATGGATACAGTGAAATAAAGACTTCATTATATTCGGTCAAAAATGATACTGAAAAAGCACAACAAAATAGTGGGAAATGGGCTGGGCATGGTGTCACATGCCTGGTAATCTCAGCACTTTGGGAGGCTAAGGCAGAAGGGTTGCTTGAGCCCAGGGGTTTGAGACCAGCCTGAGCAACATAGGGAGACCCCTGTTGATACTGTTTGACTCTGTGTCCCCGCTCAAATCTCATCTTGAATTGTAATCCCCATAATTCTCACATGTCAAGGGAGGAAACTGGTGAGAGGTGACTAGATCATAGGGGTAGTTTCCCCCATGCTGTTCTCATGATAGTGAGTTTTCATGAGATCTGATGGTTTTGTAAGTGTTTGACAGTTCCTCCTTCACATCTTCTCTCTCTCCTGCCACCATGTAAGACATGCCTGCTTCCTCTTCTAACATGATTTTAAGTTTCCTGAGGACGCCCCAGCCATGTGGGACTGTGAAACAATTAAACTTCTTTTCTTTATAAATTACCCAATCTCAGGCAGTTCTTTATAGTAGTATAAAAATGCACTAATGCACCTATCTCTACAAAAAAAAAAAAAATTAGCTGGGCACGGTGGCCCATACCCATGGTCCCAGCTACTAGGGAAGCTGAAGTGGGAGAACTGCTTGTGCCCAGGAGGTCCAGGCTGCTGTAAGCTGTGATCATGCCACTGCACTCCAGCCTGGACAACATAGTGACCATGTTTCCCAAAAAACAAAAAAACAAAAAACAAAAACAGGAAAAGGAAGGGTTGTTCAATAAAATGCCAGGATAATTAGCCATTTTTTAAAAGAATCAATCAAATCTTTATCTTACACTGTATGCCAAATTACAATATATTATAGGTTAAAAAATCTTAAATCTAACCGTTAAAAGAGAAAATAATAGTTTGGTCATTTGTGTATCTGTTTTTGTATTTATAGTTTTCTACAATTGATATAAATGTTTTTGTACAATATAAATGAGAATCAAATAGATGAGAAAAAGAGAGTAAAGGGAAAAATAAGTGAATAATCTTTGGTTAGGTAAAATTTTAGTCTTAGACACAATGGTGAACTAGCAAAGGAAAATATATATTTTACAATATGACAGTTAATAATTGACATTTTCACATAATAAAAATGTGAAAGCTGAAAGCAAATTGGGCAAATATTTGTGAAAATTATTATAATACAAAAAGCTCATATAAATCCTTAAGAAATCTTTAAGACCTTAATAAATGTGGGCACAAGATAAATTTTTTAAATTACAAAAGAAAGGGTGAATGACTTAGAAACAGTTTTAAAAATTTCAGTCTCCCTAATAAACGCCGATGAATAGAGGTTTTTTTTTTTTTTTTTTTTTGCTTTGCTTAATTTTTTTTTATACATATCCTCAGAATCAGGAGTCAAGAGTACTGTGAAAAGGCCACTCTGCCTTGCTAGTGGGTGATATTTGGCAATATATATTAAAAGGGTCTTATCTTCTGACTCAGCAAAATTCTCAATATTCATTATGGTGATTTCTTGCTGAGTGGAAATAATGTTTTTTTTCAAATTTTATTATTATTATACTTGAAGTTTTAGGGTACATGTGCACAACGTGCAGGTTTGTTACATATGTATACATGTGCCATGTTGGTGTGTTGCACCCATTAACTCATCATTTAGCATTAGGTATATCTCCTAATGCTATCCCTCCCCCCTCCCCCCACCCCACAACGGTTCCCAGTGTGTGATGTTCCCCTTCCTGTGTCCATGAGATCTCAATTGTTCAATTCCCACCTATGAGTAAGAACATGCAGTGTTTGGTTTTTTGTCCTTGCGATAGTTTGCTCAGAATGATGGTTTCCAGTTTCATCCATGTCCCTACAAAGGACATGAACTCATCATTTTTTATGGCTGCATAGTATTCCATGGTGTATATGTGCCACATTTTCTTAATCCAGTCTATCGTTGTTGGACATTTAGGTTGGTTCCAAGTCTTTGCTATTGTGAATAGTGCCGCTATAAACATACATGTGCATGTGTCTTTATAGCAGCATGATTTATAATCCTTTGGGTATATACCCAGTAATGGGATGGCTGGGTCAAATGGTATTTCTAGTTCTAGGTCCCTGAGGAATCGCCACACTGACTTCCACAATGGTTGAACTAGTTTACAGTCCCATCAACAGTGTAAAAGTGTTCCTATTTCTCCACATCCTCTCCAGCACCTGTTGTTTCCTGACTTTTTAATGATCACCATTCTAACTGGTGTGAGATGGTATCTCATGGTGGTTTTGACTTGCATTTCTCTGATGGCCAGTGATGATGAGCATTTTTTTATGTGTTTTTTGGCTGTATAAATGTCTTCTTTTGAGAAGAGTCTGTTCATATCCTTTGCCCACATTTTGATGGGGTTGTTTGTTTTTTTTCTTGTAAATTTGTTTGAGTTCATTGTAGATTCTGGATATTAGCCCTTTGTCAGATGAGTAGGTTGCGAAAATTTTCTCCCATTCTGTAGGTTGCCTGTTCACTCTGATGGTAGTTTCTTTTGCTGTGCAGAAGCTTTTTAGTTTAATTAGATCCCATTTGTCAATTTTGGCTTTTGCTGCCATTGCTTTTGGTGTTTTAGACATGAAGTCCTTGCCCATGCCTATGTCCTGAATGGTATTGCCTAGGTTTTCTTCTAGGGTTTTTATGCTTTTAGGTCTAACATTTAAGTCTTTAATCCATCTTGAATTAATTTTTGTATAAGGTGTAAGGAAGGGATCCAGTTTCAGCTTTCTACATATGGCTAGCCGGTTTTCCCAGCACCATTTATGAAATAGGGAATCCTTTCCTTATTTCTTGTTTTTGTCAGGTTTGTCAAAGATCAGATAGTTGTAGATGTGTGGTATTATTTCTGAGGGCTCTGTTCTGTTCCATTGGTCTATATCTCTGTTTTGGTACCAGTACCACGCTGTTTTGGTTACCGTAGCCTTGTAGTATAGTTTGAACTCAGGTAGCATGATGCCTCCAGCTTTGTTCTTTTGGCTTAGGATTGACTTGGCGATGCGGGCTCTTGTTTGGTTCCATGTGAACTTTAAAGTAGTTTTTTCCAATTGTGTGAAGAAAGTCATTGGTAGCTTGATGGGGATGGCATTGAATCTATAAATTACCTTGGGCAGTATGGCCATTTTCACGATATTGATTCTTCAAACCCATGAGCATGGAATGTTCTTCTATTTGTTGGTATCCTCTTTTATTTCATTGAGCAGTGGTTTGTAGTTCTCCTTGAAGAGGTCCTTCACATCCCTTGTAAGTTGGATTCCTAGGTATTTTATTCTCTTTGAAGCAATTGTGAACGGGAGTTCACTCATGATTTGGCTCTCTGTTTGTCTGTGATTGGTGTACAAGAATGCTTGTGATTTTTGTACATTGATTTTGTATCCTGAGACTTTGCTGAAGTTGCTTATCAGCTTAAGGAGATTTTGGGCTGAGACAATGGGGTTTTCTAGATATACAATCATGTCATCTGCAAACAAGGACAATTTGACTTTCTCTTTTCCTAATTGTATACCCTTTATTTCCTTCTCCTGCCTGATTGCCCTGGCCAGAACTTCCAACACTATATTGAATAGAAGTGGTGAGAGAGGGCATCCCTGTCTTGTGCCTGTTTTCAAAGGGAATACTTCCAGTTTTTGCCCATTCAGTATGATATTGGCTGTGGGTTTGTCCTAGATAGCTCTTATTATTTTGAGATACGTCCCATCAATACCTAATTTATTGAGAGTTTTTAGCATGAAGTGTTGTTGAATTTTGTCAAAGGCCTTTTCTGCATCTATTGAGATAATCATGTGGTTTTTGTCTTTGGTTCTCTTTATATGTTGGATTACATTTATTGATTTGGGTATGTTGAACCAGCCTTGCATCCCATGGATGGAGCCCACTTGTTCACGGTGGATAAGCTTTTTGATGTGCTGCTGGATTTGGTTTGCCAGTATTTTATTGAGGATTTTTGCATCAATGTTCATCAAGGATATTGGTCTAAAATTCTCTTTTTTGGTTGTGTCTCTGCCAGGCTTTGGTATCAGGATGATGCTGGCCTCATAAAATGAGTTAGGGAGGATTCCCTCTTTTTCTATTGATTGAAATAGTTTCAGAAGGAATGGTACCAGCTCCTCTTTGTACCTCTGGTAGAATTCGGCTGTGAACCCATCTGGTCCTGGACTTTTTTTGGTTGGTAAGCTATTGATTATTGCCTCAATTTCAGAGCTTGTTATTGGTCTATTCAGAGATTCAACTTCTTCCTGGTTTAGTCTTGGGAGGATGTATGTGTCGAGAAATTTATCCATTTCTTCTAGATTTTCTAGTTTATTTGTGTAGAGGTGTTTATAGTATTCTCTGATGGTAGTTTGTATTTCTGTGGGATTGGTGGTGATATCCCCTTTATCATTTTTTATTGCATCTATTTGATTCTTCTCTCTTTTCTTCTTTATTAGCCTTGCTAGCGGTCTATCAATTTTGTTGATCTTTTCAAAAAACCAGCTCCTGGATTCATTAATTTTTTGAAGGGATTTTTGTGTCTCTATTTCCTTCAGTTCTGCTCTGATCTTAGTTATTTCTTGCCTTCTGCTAGCTTTTGAATGTGTTTGCTCTTGCTTCTATAGTTCTTTTAATTGTGATGTTAGGGTGTCAATTTTACATCTTTCCTGCTTTCTCTTGTGGGCATTTAGTGCTATAAATTTCCCTCTACACACTGCTTTGAATGTGTCCCAGAGATTCTGGTAGGTTGTGTCTTTGTTCTCGTTGGTTTCAAAGAACATCTTTATTTCTGCCTTCATTTCATTATGTACCCAGTAGTCATTCAGGAGCAGGTTGTTCAGTTTCCATGTAGTTGAGCAGTTTTGAGTGAGTTTCTTAATTCTGAGTTCTAGTTTGATTGCACTGTGGTCTGAAAGGCAGTTTTTTATAATTTCTGTTCTTTTACATTTGCTGAGGAGAGCTTTACTTCCAACTATGTGGTCAATTTTGGAGTAGGTGTGGTGTGGTGCTGAAAAGAATGTACATTCTGTTGATTTGGGGTGGAGAGTTCTGTAGATGTCTATTAGGTCTGCTTGGTGCAGAGCTGAGTTCAATTCCTGGGTATCCTTGTTAACTTTCTGTCTCGTTAATCTGTCTAATGTTGACAGTGGGGTGTTAAAGTCTCCCATTATTATTGTGTGGGAGTCTAAGTCTCTTTGTAGGTCACTAAGGACTTGCTTTATGAATCTGGGTGCTCCTGTATTGGGTGCATATATATTTAGGATAGTTAGTTCTTCTTGTTGAATTGATCCCTTTACCATTATATAATGGCCTTCTTTGTCTCTTTTGATCTTTGTTGGTTTAAAGTCTATTTTATCAGACACTAGGATTGCAACCCCTGCCTTTTTTTGTTTTCCATTTGCTTGGTAGATCTTCCTCCATCCCTTTATTTTGAGCCTATGTGTGTCTCTGCATGTGAGATGGGTTTCCTGAATACAGCACACTGATGGGTCTTGACTCTTTATCCAATTTGCCAGTCTGTGCCTTTTAATTGGAGCATTTAGCCGATTTACATTTAAAGTTAATATTGTTATCTGTGAATTTGATCCTGTCATTATGATGTTAGCTGGTTATTTTACTTGTTAGTTGATTTTCTTCCCAGCCTCGATGGTCTTTAGAATTTGGCATGTTTTTGCAGTGGCTGGTACCGGTTGTTCCTTTCCATGTTTAGTGCTTCCTTCAGGAGCTCTTTTAGGGCAGGCCTGGTGGTGACAAAATCTCTCAGCATTTGCTTGTCTGTAGAGGATTTTATTTCTCCTTCACTTATGAAGCTTAGTTTGGCTGGATATGAGATTCTGGGTTGAAAATTCTTTTCTTTAAGGATGTTGAATATGGGTCCTCACTCTCTTCTGGCTTGTAGAGTTTGTGCAGAGAGATCAGCTGTTAGTCTGATGGGCTTCCCTTTGTGGGTAACCCAACCTTTCTCTCTGGCTGCCCTTAACATTTTTTGCTTCATTTCAACTTTGGTGAATCTGACAATTATGTTTCTTGGAGTTTCTCTTCTCAAGGAGTATCTTTGTGGCGTTCTCTGTATTTCCGGAATTTGAATGTTGGCCTGCCTTGCTAGATTGGGGAAGTTCTCCTGGATAATATCCTGCAGAGTGTTTTCCAACTTGGTTCCATTCTCCCCGTCACTTTCAGGTACACCAATCAGATGTAGATTTGGTCTTTTCCCATAGTCCCATATTTCTTGGAGGCTTTGTTTCTTTTTATTCTTTTTTCTCTAAACTTCTCTTCTCGCTTCATTTCATTCATTTCGTCTTCCATCGCTGATACCCTTTCTTCCAGTTGATTGCATTGGCTCCTGAGGCTTCTGCATTGGTCACATAGCTCTCGTGCCTTGGTTTTCAGCTCCATCAGGTCCTTTAAGGTCTTCTCTGCATTGGTTATTCTAGTTATCCATTCGTCTAATTTTTTTTCAAAGCTTTTAACTTCTTTGCCATTGGTTCGAATTTCCTCCTGTAGCTCGGAGTAGTTTGATCGTCTGAAGCCTTCTTCTCTCAACTCGTCAAAGTCATTCTCCGTCCAGCTTTGTTCATTGCTGGTGAGGAGCTGCATTCCTTTGGAGGAGGAGAGGTGCTCTGATTTTTAGAGTTTCCAGTTTTTCTGCTCCGTTTTTTTCCCATCTTTGTGGTTTTGTCTACTTTTGGTTTTTGATGATGGTGACGTACAAATGGGTTTTTGGTGTGGATGTCCTTTCTGTTTGTTAGTTTTCCTTCTAACAGACAGGACCCTCAGCTGCAGGTCTGTTGGAGTTTGCTAGAGGTCCACTCCAGACCCTGTTTGTCCGGGTATCTGCAGCAGTGGCTGCAGAACAGCGGATATTGGTGAACCGCAGATGCTGCTGCCTGATTGTTCCTCTGGAAGTTTTGTCTCAGAGGAGTACCCAGCCGTGTGAGGTGTCAGTCCGCCCCTACTGGGGGGTGCCTCCCAGTTAGGCTACTCGGGGTCAGGGACCCACTTGAGGAGGCAGTCTGCCCAATCTCAGATCTCAAGCTGTGTGCTGGGAAAACCACTACTCTCTTCAAAGCTGTCAGACAGGGACATTTAAGTCTGCTGAGGTTAGTGCTGTCTTTTTGTTTGTCTGTGCCCTGTCCCCAGAGGTGGAGCCTACAGAGGCAGGCAGGCCTCCTTGAGCTGTGGTGGGCTCCACCCAGTTCGAGCTTCCCAGCCTCTTTGTTTACCTAATCAAAGAACTAACTCGGCAATGGCGGGCGCCGCTCCCTTAGCCTCGCTGCCGCCTTGCAGTTTGATCTCAGACTGCTGTGCTAGCAATAAGCGAGACTCCGTGGGTGTAGGACCCTCCGAGCCAGGTGCAGGATATAATCTTCTGGTGTGCCGTTTTTTAAGCCCATTGGAAAAGCGCAGTATTAGGGTGGGAGTGACCCGATTTTCCAGGTGCCGTCTGTCACTGCCTTCTTTGACTAGGAAAGGGAATTCCCTGACCCCTTGCGCTTCCCAGGTGAGGCGATGCGTCGCCCTGCTTTGGCTCGTGCACGGTGTGCTGCACCCACTGTCCTGCACCTACTGTCTGGCACTCCCCAGTGAGATGAACCCGGTACCTCAGTTGGAAATGCAGAAATCACCCATCTTCTGCGTCGCTCACGCTGGGAGCTGTAGACTGGAGCTGTTCCTATTCGGCCATCTTGGCTCCTCTCCCAAAATAATGTTTTATATAGGCTTTTTGTTGTTGCTGTTGTTCGAGGATTGGGAGCCCTATTCAAGCTTCATAGGATAATGTGAGGTTTAGTGTTAGAACCCATGGGAACTGGGAAGCACCTCAAACCAAAAGAGTTCTAGGGATCAGCTGCTCTCTCTTTCTCTGATGGCATCTCCAATTCTCTCTGCAAGTCTGTCCCACTCTCTTTTCTCTGCTAACCACATTCTTCTGCTTGTACATGGTTTCTGATTTTACACATCCAGTGCAGATTAGCGGGGGGTTCTGTTCATCATCACCCAGGAATTGAGGTTGATGGAGACTCCATCTCAAAAGTGAACTTTAATCATGTGACAGGGGAAAGGAAACAGAATTGTGCACTGACACTTGCGCTTAAAATGTCTGCCCCACAGTGATACCTATTACTGCTGCTCACATTTCACTGGCCAAAGCAAGGCACATGGCTACAACTAACTGCAAAGAAGACAAGGAAGAGCAATCTTACCAAATATCCAGGAGAAGAATTGGAATATTTGTGAACAGTCCTTATGATTTCCTTATCTACATCTTTGTGTGCTCACTTAAACTTCTTGTAAATGTGGATTAAATGGAAAGTTACAGTCTTGCATTATCTTTTTTTTTAAAAATTAAAACATGTCAACAAATATTTCCTGACACAAAATTATAAAAATGAGCAAAAAGCCAACATACACATGCATCTTGCTCAATTCAATGCCATTAAAAGTTCAGATGCATCAGTTTGCCAAATTCTCTGTTGAGGAAAAATAGTTACTTACGTACCAAAAATAACACATTAACAAGTAAGTATGGTGTCTTACTTCTTATAACAGGATACAGAATACTGTATCCTATTATAGGTATTTTAAGCAGTCCTTGTAACTTTTAGTTCTTTTTTCTCTAACTTTTATATTTATGATAATTAATTCCACTAATAGACACACTAGTGGTGTAACTTTGAAATAAAATTTTTAAAAAGTCTGCTACTTCTTTCTTAGGCTTCTAAGTTAGTTTAATTGAGAAGTATCCTCAAATTACCATTTGGAAATACTTACCTTACTCTTGCATAACCAAAATAGAGAAATAAATTAAACGATAATGCAGATAAGAGTGGAAGTGTCATCCATAACTTCTGATTTTAAATATTTTGCATGTTCATCAAATAGCATCCCCCTTCTACTCTTTAAAAAATAAATGCTATACAGTTAAACTTAAACAATAAATCCGTACTAACAAATATATCATTTTTCTAACTTTGAAGTTCTAATTTTGAAGTTCTCTGTAAGATTTAATTTGGAAAAATGGTCCAAAGCTAAAATTAATTTTGAGAACTACTTCCGTAGACCATTTTCTTTGTCACAAATCCATTTGATATTTATTTGACTTTTAGGTCTCCCATCTTTTGAAAAAATCTTCTAAAAATGCAAATGTAATTCTCTTGTGTCTCCAGACTTTCAGACTTCCTTGAATCTTTCTTCCTTGTAAGTCATCCTAGAAAGACTCCCTAGTGAACAAAATGTGCAAATTTTAAAAGCAGCTTATACTGCATATTTGTAAAAATTCCCTCAATAAGCCCAAAAAATGAGGCAAGAGTTTATTTTCTGTTATACAATCCCCTGTTACCCTTGTTACTTGGCTAACAAAATTAAGCCCTCCTTCTGACCCTATGTGATTGTATTCTTCTCAATTCTTCAGCTTTGTTTTATTAAACAAAATATGCTCAATATTTTTCTTGTTTCTTTTCTCTGTTTTTCTTAGAATTCTCAAAAGATGTAATATAACTATGATTCAAATAGTTCAATCAAACCCGTGCACAGGTTTTATGATCTACACATGTTGATTGCACATTGGCCTTATTAGTCACATTTTAAGAAACTCACTGAGCATGGATTCTATAATAATTTATTTAAGAAAGTGAGCTGAGTCTACCATCTCTAACACGATCATTTCATTTGCATAAGACAGACAATCCAACTTAAAATGGCCTAAACGAATAAAAAAAATTATTGGCTTACATAATTTAAAAGTCCATGGATAGCCTGCAGAGGCAGGTCTCAGTTAAAGGGTTCAAACCTTGTAATCAAAACTCTGTCTTGTCATTCTCCACTATGATGGCTTAATTTTCAGGCTTCATGGAATTCCTAACAAGAGGGATCTTAACATGTCTAGGTAACGTCACTAAGCAGCAAGGTGAGGAATCTCTAGGTCAATAGCTCTGAAGGGCAGCAGCAGTTTGTGGTCTTTTTAGCCACAGAGTTTGTCTTATCTATGGCTAGAAGATGTTGGGTGCAGTTTCATGGGGGTATGCCAAGCAGGTATGATCTAATGGCTAAAATATGCTCATTTGAGCTATATTTAAAGCAACTAGACGTGCAAGAATTTGAGTCTGGCACTGGCAGGCTTTGATCTACTGGTCCTAGCCTGCTGCAAAGAAGTAAACATTGGGCTAATACACAGGGGCCATCTTTAACCCGTTTATGCAACAATTGAGAAATCTGTCTTTTCTCCCTGGATGTTTTTAAGATCTCTTCTTTATCTTTATTTAGGTGTGGATTTACTTTTTTTTTTTTTTTCATTCTTCTTGCCACTATGTCTCCTGAATTTCCCCAGAATGCTCCCAACTCAAAGTTTTTGCATGTCCTAGCACTGCAGCTTGAAAGCATTTCTTCCAGATATATTTTTGGCTTGCTTTCCCAACTGGCTCAAACCTCTGCTCCAACTATTTCCTCAGAAAGGACTTCCCTGAACCCAACTTCTTCAAACTTTCTATCCCTTACCCTGCTTTTTAAATAGAACTTAGTACTACTTGATATTACATGAAATATTTGTTCATCATTCTCCTTCCCCCAAGAATATATATCTAAGTGGGGAGAGACTGTTTTACTCATTGCTATATACTTAGTACCTAGAACAGTGCCTAAGGCTCAAACATTTGTTGACTTAATGAAAAAATAACCTCTCCTTTATGCTTCATTTTCTCCTTCTTAGGCAGATGAGGTTTTCTGTGTAACTATGCAGATGGCCCAAATATTTTCACTGTCAGATGGAACACTACTACATACAATCAACAAGGTTGTAGTCAAGATCATCCTTAGCATTGGTTTTCTTTGTGAAAATGATACCTAAGATTTTTTATTTCTTTTGCTTTGTCTTCTTCCTATTCAATCCATTGCCTGGATTCTAATGTTTTAAACTCTTGCCCTTTCCCTAGCCTTCCCTCTTGTGAGCCTTAAGTAATCTTTAAAAATTATTAAGTTTAACTTTTTGTATTTTGCTAAGCAATGGTAAGATTGACTATCTTTTTTTACTCAAGAAAATTGCTTAATATTTGCTTCTGTTAGAAAATATGTATATCACTTTGTGTTATAAAAGCTTATAAATTTGTATTTTTATGTATTAAAAACAGAAACATTTAAATTATGATAAAAGTAATACACGAGTTTAAAAACTCAAACATTACAGAGGAGCAGAAAAACATAAAAATGCAGCCAAACAACTGTCTTACAATCCAATTCTACTTCCTACAGTACTTTGTTGACCAAAACTCAAGTAAGAAATACATTTTATAGGTATGCAGAAAGCTGAAAAACGTTTCACACATCTTACTCATCTTTACTGTCTTTACTAGTGCAATGCAACCTGATATTTCTTTTTTCTTCTTGTCTCCTAATGTAGGTGGCAACCTACTAAATTGATTTCATTCCCACAGCTTGAAAACACTGCCCAGAAGGTGCCAACATCAAACTGTTTTTAGCTCTTCTGATAGTTACTCCATAATTTAAAATAATATGCACACACTGCACTGCCACTGTTTGGTTCAACTCCTGGCTTTTTTAACAAATTGACTCTACATTTTGAGAATGAACAATGAGAATTTAGCTCAGTTCCAGTACTCTCCATTTTTCTTCCCCTAGTCTTCTCTTTGCAATTTTTAAAATTAAATTATATTACATTCTATTTGCTACTTTATTCCTTTAAAGAATACTTAAACCTATTTCTTGATGTACTTAATTCAGAAAGTGTCTCCTGACTTTTCCATTGTGTAAGATTAAAAAAATTTATCCTTTCACTTCCTTCCATTTCCCAAATACCACGGGTTACACCAGTACCTTTACACTGTTGATATTTGTATTATTTGCTCTGTTAGAATAATCGTCTTGTGCATTTTGTCTTAAATTTTGTCTTTTATTTTGAAAATTAAAGATTTTTTCACTATTACAATTTTGTACATCTTATTCACTGCAGAATCAAGTGGTATGATTGGACATGTGGGAAGAGAAATGTAAACTGTGTTATTAAATCTACACCTATTGAAGGAGAATGTTCTAGGTGTCAATGTCAAATGGATTTTCTTTTCTTATTATGTCCACTGATTACTCATAATAATGACACATTTTGGTTCATTTCATCTTTGAGCCATGGCTTATACAATTTTTTTGCCTTTACTAAAGATTCTATTTCTTCTGTCTTGATGACAAGAGAAGCATCATCAGCCTATCATAAAGATGATTAAGGTTTTTAATAATGATATTTCATAAAGTAAATTTACTTTTTTCTTAAAGCCATTCTCTGAAATCTTCCAGCTTCTTGTCCTATTATTATTAATTATCTTGATAGCCTAAATATTTGTGGTCCTGAAATACCTTTTTATTGCACACCTTCAACAGATCTTTACTGGAACCTCATTACTGAGATCTCATTACTGGGATCTCATGTTCTGTCTTTAATTCTCATCTTATTTTGCTAGAACATTTCCTTAAGCAATTTTTTTCCCCTGAAATGGGTAAAAAGTCAAAAAAGGTGAGAACATCTTTAATTTATTCTCATCCCTAAATGTTTTGTTTGTCTGTAGAATTCTAGGTTAGAATAATTTTCTCTCGGAACTATAAAGATATTGCTGTTTGAATAATCTAATAATAGTCATCTAATAATCAATGTTGCTAATAAATGACAAAATTCAATCTACTTTAATCTTCCTATCACTCTACTGCTCTTATAAGGGTAACTGACTTTTGTTTGGCTGACTCTCTTTTCTCTCCACAGTTAACTGAACTCTCATAACTGGCCATATCTGATACTCTCCTCTCTGGGCTCTATAGCACACGTTATCCTGGTTTTCTTAAATAACTGGCTATTCTTCCTTATTCTCTCTCAGTTTTCCTTTTTCTATGTGACCTCTAAATGATGGAGTTTATACCCACTTTTCTATTCTGTGTCTTCTCCCTATATGCTCTCATCCATTCTCTTTTTTTTTTTTTTTTGAGACGGAGTCTCGCTCTGTCACCCAGGCTGGAGTGCAGTGGCGCGATCTCGGCTCACTGCAAGCTCCGCCTCCCGGGTTCACGCCATTCTCCTGCCTCAGCCTCTCCGAGTAGCTGGGACTACAGGCGCCCGCCACCACGCCCGGCTAATTTTTTTGTATTTTTAGTAGAGACGGGGTTTCACCGTGGTCTCGATCTCCTGACCTCGTGATCCGCCCGCCTCGGCCTCCCAAAGTGCTGGGATTACAAGCGTGAGCCACCGCGCCCGGCCTCATCCATTCTCATGGTTTAAAAAACTATATGCTGACAATTCCTAAATTTATACCAGTAGGTTAGATTTTTTTTTCTGACTTTCAGACTCACATCTTTAAATATCTTTTTGACCTCTGTCTTGTCTGTCTCCTAGGCATTTCAAACTTAAAATGACCAAAATGGATCTCTATCTCTAAATCTGGATCTCCTTCACCCTTTACCACTCAAAAAATGGTCCTATGATTAACTGTTCCCCTTGACTCTTCCTTTTCATTCCCTCCTCCTAACGACTCCCTCCTCATCTAAGCCATCAGTAATTCCTGTTATTTCCACTTTCGAAATATATCTCTAAACTCTTAAAAATGTAAATCAGGTCATGTCAGTTCTCTGTTTAAAATGATTAGATTGCTTTCCACTGCATTTAGGATAAATTTAAAACATATACAGCCAGCCCTCCAAACTCACATCTTGCCTCTCCAAACTCATTTCTTGCCTCTTGCCATTCTGCACTTACTCATTTCCTCACTCCAGTCTCCTCTCTCCTAGAATACACAATGCTGTTTCAGAGCCTCGGTTCTTGCCTTTCTATCTGGCATATTTGCTCCACAGGTCATTATATGGCTGATCTTTTTTCCACTTGAGACATAAAGAATATCTTTGTCAATATACATACTGCCATCACATCTTTTAATGAGTGATACTATCCTTTTATATTGATGCTAAATGTATTTAACATAATTTAAATCCCCATAGTAGTGATATTTGAATTGTATCCTCGTTTTTAAACATATAAATAGTTTTTAAATATTTAAAATGTTTTTAAACTATTAAAACACTGCATGGAATATTTGTATATATATAGCGAATATCCAAAGCAATCTATTTAAATCATGTGTAAAAACATTTTTTAATATCAAAACCAATCTTTTTTCATTTAAAGAATCTTCAGAACTGTAGAGGAAAAGCAGATCTCTAAGTTTGGGGGCAGTGATTTGACAAGGAAAGTGATAAAAGGAGATCTCTTCCTCAGAAGGATTTGGAGAATATAGTTTACAGGTGAAAAATGTGTGGGCTGAAAAACATAGTCCCATTGTGGAAAGATGAAGAGCAGTTCTGGGACTAAGCAAAGAGCAAATGAGTGTGGTTTGAGTTTTCTTCGATACTACAATTACGATATCAATTAACTTTTACTATGTATCAACACACTGCACTGGATATAGCTTATCTGGGTGATTCTTCTACTAGTCTTACCTAGTTCACTCATGTGGCCAGTTTGACTCATTAGGCAGTTTAACGAGAGCTGGACCTAAGATGGGCTACAACGCATCTGGCATCCTGTTTGTCTGTACTGTTTGGTCTAGTGGGGCCTCAACTGGAAAAACTCATCTCTACTTCATGTAGCTTGTCATTTTCCAGCAGGTAATAATGGCCTTCCTCATGCAGCAGTCTCAGGTCAGTATTCCAAGGCATGAGGTTGAAAGCTGAAAAGCTTCTTGAGGCCAATGCTTGGAGGTCACATAACATTACTTCTGCTGTATTCTATTGGTCAAAGAAAATCACTAGGCCAACACAGACTCCAGGTGTCCGGGGGCGGGAAAAATTCCACCTCCTAATGGGAGGAGTGACAAAGTCACATTGCAAAAGAGCAAGGGGCACAGGGATGGGAAGAATTGTGGCCATCTCTGCAAACAATCTATTACCGCAGGACTTGCTTAGAAGTGATCACTTTTGTGTTATAAAAGTACATTCATAAGTTGATTATTTGCCATCCAAAACATGTTTCCAATAGAAATAATGGGAAAACTCTAATATACACCTATACAGTACTCTACAGTTTTTAAATTCATTCATAAATATCTCATTTGATAATTCATTGAACAAATTTCTTTTGAGTGCCTATTATGTGTCAAGCACTATGATACACTCCGGGGATACAAGAGAGACATGGTCCTTGCTCTTAAAAAGCTTATAGTCTATGGAGGGGAAATAAATATTTAATAAGTAATAATAGTAAATCAATTAATAACAATAACTTGAGATAAATCTTATGACATGGCAATACAAGGAATAATCATTAGTTGAACTTACACTCTGTGCTAACAGAGTGAGAAGATCTTTATAATAACTCAGGCCGGGCACAGTGGCTCATGCCTGTTATCCCAGCACTTTGGGAGGCCGAGGCGGGAGGATCACTTGAGGTCAGGAGTTCGGGACCGGCCTGGCCAACATGGTAAAACCCCGTCTCTACTAAAAATATAAAAACTAGCCAGGCATGGTGGCAGGCGCCTGTAATCCCAGCTACTCAAGAGACTGTGGCAGGAAAATCGCTTAAACCCAGGAGGTGGAGGTTGCAGTGAGCTGAGGCTGTGCTACTGCACTCCAGCCTGGGTGACAGAGTGAGACACCATCTCAAAAAACAAACAAACAAAAAAAACCTCTGTATTATATAATAACTCTGTCTCTGTCTGGTGAGACAAGCTATTAGTTGTTATTCTCATCTTTAAGTGAGGAAATTAAGGTTCGTAAGGTTATCCAAGTAATTTATCCAAGGTTACTCAGGTTCTAAGTGACAAAATTTGAAATAAAAAAAAGACCTATTTTCCAAACTCTTTTTCCAATGTACTCCTCTGCTTCCGTAGATGCCAATATGCAAAAACAGAGAAAACACCAATAAATTAAAACCAACCAACCAACCCTTATGTGATGGTACATATTTTGTGGAGATTCTTTTGAAGAGACTTCAGTCTTTACAGTCTCAGAGATTGACCATGTAATATATAGCACACCTAATCTAGAATATCATCTATAATGTTGAGGAATTTTGCTTACTTCCTAACTCTTTCTAGACCCAGAATCTAGACTGTTATCACTTGGGTTCACTGGGTTGAGAAAAAGCCATTTAAAAAATAATACAAGAAGAGGTTCTTTAACATGACAATCTAAAGACAACAAAAAGGATTTTAGATGAGAATGACTAAATTGAATTTCCACTATAAGAATGAACTATAATATGGTCAGTTTACTAAGCAATGAACTTAATCAGGAATATATACACCTTGCTTGGCCTCAAATTCTCTTTGGAATAAGAAAGAATATAAATTATAAATAAATATATGAACATGTGTAAGTGGATGCCAACATATATATATACACACACACACAAACACACACACACTTCAAATAATTGTCAATGTGGTGTTATCACTGTTTTATTCCTTCTCACTAGGAAACTGGTAAAACCTTCAGCCTAACATGGCTTAAGCAAAGGTCTATCTGTATTCTTTTTTCTTTAATTATCCTATTACTCCATTTGTGACTTTATCTGGTCTCCATTCCCTGCTGGTCTGTGTTAGAAAGGCTTACATATCAAACAGCTGAACGTCTCTCAGTCTGTCTTTGATGCTCCAAATCCAGACAGTAGTCTTCAATACATTTATTTCTATTACTCAAATAGTCTGTTTTTAATTTGTTGCTGTACAGATCCATGCAAAGCTAGAACTTCAGTAAGTTGCTGACCTCTAACATTTTCTTTGTAAACTCTTGTTGTAAGTCACTGATAATTGAGAATGGCCTCTGTCTTTCTCCTAATACTGCTCTCTGCTCCAAATTCTCATTTTTTTTTTAATATGCTGCTCAGCAGTTGTGAGAGAGGTAATATAGACCAGAATTTTCTAATTATATGTTTTGAATGACTTAAAGCTGTGAAACATGATATTGATCCTTTCAGGCCTGGGGCACGCAAGTTGGGAGCCCCTGGCCTGGTTGCAGTCCAGCTGCTAGCAGCATTTACCAGAGCTTCCTGGAAGGTGGCCAAGAGGAGCAGCATCTCTCTACAGGTAGAGTGGATGATAAAAAACAACTAATAATTCCACAGGCCTCTTATCCAAGGTGAACAGTGGTATGTTCAGTAGCTGGTTCCTGAAGTAGATGTCCAGATAATGGAACACCTACCTCCTTGGCTGTGCTTAGCACATCGCAGCCAACATGGAGCTCCTGGATGATGCAGCTCTGGTGGCTCTGAAACTCTGATTTCACAGACATCGGATATTTTTCGTTAGCAGCTGAAGTGCCCTTTTTGTGGCATCCAAAGTAGTTTTGGTCTGACTGATCCAACAATGCATGCATGTTTTACAAATTAAAGCTTCATCATTATTTTAAAGTACTTTCTAGAAAAAAAGTACTGCTATTCATTATTGGCATTTTGGTACTATCTGGATTTTTTTTTTAAGCTGTGTATTCTTACTGAAATTAAAAAAAAAAATTGAAGTGCAATTTAAAATGGCACCAGAAGCCAGGTATGGTGGCTCAAACTTGTAATCCCGGCACTTTGGGTGGCCGAGGTGGGCAGATCACTTGAGGTCAGGAGTTTGAGACCAGCCTGGCCAACATGGGAAACCCTGTCTTTACCACAAAAATACAAAAATTAGCCAGGTGAGGTGTCAGGCCCCTGTAATCCCAGCTACTTGGAAGACTGAGGCAGGAGAATTGCTTGAACCTGGGGGGCAGAGGTTGCAGTGAGCCGAGATTGCACCACTTCATTCCAGCCTGGGCGACAGAGCGAGACTTCGTCTCAAAAAAAAAGAAGAAGAAGACAGTATTACTAGAGAACTTCAGTCATTAAGAGATTACTTGTCCCTGATAAAGGCCTGACCATTTGCATTCCTTTCTGTTTTGATGGAGAGGGGTAGCAAATCAACCTCCAGAAATCAAAGGGAGAAAATTTTCCTCCCTGTGGATTTTTGGAGTCAGATAGCTTCAGTTCAGATCCTGGTTCTGTCACATAGTAGCTATGTGATCTAAAAAAAAAAAAAAATTAAATAAAAAAATAAAATGGCATCAGAACTTAACATTAGTATTCCATATTTTTTCCTGTAGTTTTTTTCTCTGACATTCCTCCTCTTTTTCATTATATAGAGAAAAAAGTTACCTTTTATTCTCTAATCATATTATCCATTTAATGACATAGAGTTATTCAATTATTTAATCTTCACCCAAAAAGCAGCCCTGAGCATCTTCTCTTTATTTTATTTTTATTTTTTGAGACAAAGTCTTGTTCTGTAGCCCAGGCTGGAGTGCAGTGGCGTGACCTCGGCTCACTGTAGCTAGGATTACAGGTGCCTGCCACCAAGCCCAGCTAATTTTTGTATTTTAGTAGAGAAGGGGTTTAATCATGTTGGCCAGGCTGCTCTCAAACTCCTGACCTCAGATGATCCACCAGCCTTGGCCTCCCAAAGTGCTGGGATTACAGGTGTGAGCCATTGCACCCAGCTGAGAATCTTCTCTTTAATATTTAGTTAGGTTGGTGGGTGTGAAATGCTTAAAATACATTCCCTGAGACTAAGTTAGGAAACAGAAGTTCTTTATCTTTTCCTTCCCACTGGTGGCACTGGCAGGAAATTTAAGAAACTAGACCAGAGGCAGAGATGTTTAGAAAACCATCAAAAGTCATTTGATGGAATGCACAACAGGGAGCCTTTAATATAGTTGAAAGAGGCAGAAAAAATAGAATTAAACTGAATGCTTTTCTCTTTCACAGCTCTTCTCTATGAAGATTTCAAAGTGAATAAGTAACCTGATCATCTATACATATATCACTACAGTAAATCAAAATAATATTTATTCTATGTATGAGTTTGGTAAAAGATGGTTTATTATTATTTTATCTTTTCAAATTATAATCACATAACAATCTACGCTTGTTAAAAACCCTGAGAGAATATAGGGAGTTTATTTATGTTTATTCCTGGGCCTATTCACTAAAGGGAATGGCTCTATTGCCTCTATAATGAAAGGGGCAGGCACGATTTGGAGATATAGTTTTGCACATGACAGAAATACAACAACCTCATGGGTGTCACCATTTCTCACCAACACTCTCCTCTGGGGAACATGCAGAACAGACTAAACAGAAAACAAAATAGTAAGGACCTGCTTCCTTCAACTTTCAAAGGAGAATCTAGAGGGGAATTATTGATAAACATGAACAAGATAATGTATGTTTTGATTAAACATGCTTGGGAGCCTAATGACTTCTAAAACCACTTAGAAGATTGGTTTATGAACCTTTAATTAACTATCCATAATGTGAACTAACTTCATTTTTTAAAGCATCTCAGTTATTTGAAATAATTGCTACTGCTCTGACGTAAAAGTTATATAACTCTCAAATATAACTTAAAAATCATACTGTGAACAAATGGAAGGATATGTCATAATTTAAATTCACAACTTGTTTCAGCAAACTTCCTGGTTCATTAACAACAGGGTGTTGGCAACAGGAAAGAATGAAGTTTTTCTCTTCCTCAAGTATTTGGAAACCCATTCATTTTTAGACAACTCATTCATTAGTAGTCCATCTCATAGATATAATTTGATATCTTTTTCCAGTTAAGCCTGTTTGGTTACCTTTTTACTCAAGTGAAATGCCCTATTGTTAGATGTAGTCAGTTATTGGCAACTGCTGACTGAGTAACAGTAGCCCCTTTTTCCTCTCTCATGTGGGTGGCCTAGGATTTAGATGGGTACAGATGGGAGCCAATATTGAGTATGGGCAACATTCCAGTGGGTAACTGTTGCCTGGTCTCTTGGCTAAACACTTTGGGCATGACACAGAAATTTTTATGTCTAGTACATGTTCGCTCAAACTACACTGCTTTATTTTCTTGAGTGTAGAGGATAGGCAAGAAAAAATAAAGGATCACACACATTGATGATCTGTATACTGTATCCAATTCCTAAACCACTCCTTATTAGATAATGCTCATGGGTAGTTAGCAGAGCTTATTGTAAAGTCATCAGGGCATTTGCTGCTATTATTGTTATAATTTGGCCCAGGTTCACCTCCTATGTGGAAATAACTGAAATTTAAAAAAGTTATCTCTAAATATAAACTTTTTATGTTTTATATGGCTCTCAAAGAGCAGAGAGTAGGGGTGGGCTTGTGGCTTACGCCTGTAATCCCAGCACTTTAGGAGTCTGAGGTGGGAGGATCACCTGAGGTCAGGAGTTCAAGACAAGCCTGGCCAACACGCTGAAACCCTGTCTCCACTAAAAATACAAAAACTAGCCAGGTGGGGACCTGTAATCCTGGCTACTTGGGAGGTTGAGAGGCAGGAGAATCCAGCTACTCAGGAGGTGGAGGTTGCATTGAGCCGAGATCGCACCACTGCACTCCAGCCTGGGTGACAGAGCGAAACTCTACCTCAAAGAAAAAAAAAAAGAGTGGAGAGTAGGATACAACATTGTGAGTTAAAATGATTTAGTGGCACTAAACTGGTCATTCAATATATACTTATGGAATGTTTGCTATGTACCAGACACTGTGCCAAGCACTAAATCTAATAAGGCACCAAAAAAGATGCTTAGAAATAGGACCACAGACATGGTTTCCTTGCTGTTAATAGAGAGCTCCTGTCTAAAGCAAAGGAAAAAGATACGGTGAGGTTGTTATACATCCTAGGATATGTGACTGGGTAAACCAAACTGAGTTTCCTCAAGTTTCTATGGGAAAGTAGAAAGAAGGAAGAAATTATAGGCAGAATTTGTATCATCCGTGGATGGTCGCATATGGAACCAGACAAAAACTGGCTTCCAGGCTTTCTTTTTAATTCACAATCCATTTCACTCCAGCTCCTTGACCCTGTACACACTCTTATCAGCCCCCATCTTCATTCTTTGGATCCCCTCCACCCCAAGTTTCTGCAAAGGTAAAATCTATAAATCTACCGATGTTAACAGATTTCTAATGATACAGATTATCAACATCATGCACCTCGAAGGGATATTCCAGAGTAGTATCTTATGAAAAAAAGGATTAAAGATACACACACTTGCCCAGAGAAAGCAATCTTTCAATGACTAAAATATATAAAGGGAAATAGGTAACTGCTTTCTAAGCATGTCTTTGCTCCATGGCCATCAAGAACTCCACCTCTTTCTTTCCTATCTCCACAAGATTTGTCAAGTGAGGTTGTTCTTAGTGGCTCTGAGAGAGTGGGAAGCTCGTTTACAAAGTGTTTGTGGGTTCAAAATTTAAATTTATACCGATGTATAAAGAAATTTCATTTTATAAGGTACTGTTTGGAAATATTTGGAAATTAAGCTTCTAAAGTGCTACTTCTCTAACAACTAGTGACTGAGCAGTTATAGATGTAACCACTGAAGATGGGTAGTTAGTTACTTTTTGGAGAGTTCTTGAGGCAGCAAGTGTACAACAACCTTTGGTACTATATCTCAATATTCAATCACTCATAAATCAAGATGCCATTCTTAGGTATTAACAAATGCTCTTGCTGCAATTAAAACTCATTTCCTTTTTAATCTTCTGTGAAGGCAGAAAATACAGTAACTGATCATCCTTTCTTATAATAAACCTTGTATAATTAAAAACTCGCCAGGCGCGGTGGCTCACGCCTGTAATCCCAGCACTTTGGGAGGCCGAGGCAGGGAGATCACAAGGTCAGGGGTTTGAGACCAGCCTGGCCAACATGGCGGAAACTCCGCCTCTACTAAAAATACAAAAATTAGCCAGGTGCGGTGGCACGAGCCTGCAGTCCCAGCTACTCGAGAGGCTGAGGCAGGAGAATCGCTTGAACCTGGGAGGCGGAGGTTGCAGTGAGCCGAGACTGCGCCATTGCACTCCAGCCTGGATGACAGAGCAAGACTCCGTCTCAAAACAAAAACAAAAACAAAACAAACAACAACAAAAAATAAATCTCTTCATTGTCCTTTATCTTTTGCAGGCTAAGTAACCCTATGTGGCCCAAATCTTTTGGTAGTATTTTATTTTGGTACTAATGCTCATTGGTGAAGACTGCTTTTTCAGTGCTAGAATAATTTTTGTACTGTATACAAAGAATGTAGAGATTTTGTTAAGATCTTCAGTCTCCAAATGCTGTTATTAAACTGCAGACATCTGGATTTTAGACACTTCTTTTGTTTTGTTTGGGGAAAATTCGTTTTAGGCCGAGAGGTTTATGAGTGTAATCGTTTTGGATTTCATGTAAGAAACACAGTACCAATGGTTGTCATTCTCTACTATAACAAATTTTCACTAGACTTTTCTGTGTTGTTTGTTCTAATAACATTTCCATATGAAGACGTAGAACCAAAAAATCAAAGTTCCTTTATTTAGACAATGAGTCATTAAAAAATTCTCACTTTACCTTGGTTGATTAGTGTTGCCCAAAGCCTCAAACTCTTCCGTAATTACTGTACTTGTTTATTGGAGGCACTTAAGAGAAGGCGCTGGCAATTCATCGGTCCTGGTGCGGGCTATTTGAGTCTTAAAGTGGAAATGCAAAGTCTGAAATGCACTCGCTGCCAGGCACACTGAGTCTTAGGTGCAGGTGGGGTTGGCGGTACCAGGTGTGATTTGACAAGCCGTGTGCTGGCCCTGTAACAGTCCCCAGGCTAGTGTCAAGTTCCGTGTAACATCCTCTTTCCTTGAGGACTTCAAGAATCTACCAAAAGAAAAGCATCTCTTGAGGAGTAACTTAAGCCAGTTCCACGTTAAACAGAAAAGTAAAAGCCTATCACAGCAGAAATCTCTACAGGATTAGGAACCGGGGCAATGGGGATGGTGGTAGTTCTGGTGAGGGAGCCTTCACTTGTCACTTTCTTCAATGTCTAAACTCTCCTTTTGTTAGGTGGCCCACACAGGCCAATGCCTACTCCCTAACGCATCCTCACCCTCCCCCAACCAGATGTGATGAGGGGAGCAAGCGTCCCCTGAGAAGCGTCTGAGCTCCCTCGGGACAGCCGCAGTCGGGAGCTCCGGCTCTATCCGCAGAGCTTTCTTTAGTCCCTAGTCAGCGGGAATATTTTTACTGACTGGAAAAATAACCCGTCGTGCTCAGGTGCTCTCCCTTACTGAGCTATACTGGCGAGGCCTCCCTGGCCGCAACGCCGCCGTAGGTGCTGCTCCCACGCGCGGTATCCCCGCGTGCTGCTCACTGCCCAACTCCGACGGGCTCCCAATTGCCGCAACGCCCCGCCCCTTGCCACCCCCGCACGTCTCATTGGCCAGAGCCTGCGTCCGCCTCGGCTCCTGACTGGCGGCTGCGCCTGTCGGTCCGTGCGGCAGGGACATTTCCGCATTGAAGGGGCTGCTCCGAATGGAGGGGGAGGGGAGGTGTTTAGGAGAAAGTAGGGGCTTTGGGTGTCGGGAGCCGGCTGACGGGTGGACAAGCGGGGGTTAGCAGCTTGGCTGCGACCGTTAGCGAGGGGCTCAAGGTGTGCCTGTGTGAGGGAAGAGGGAGAGAGAGAAGGGCGCCTCAGAGGTGACTTTCAGCCAGCGAGCCTTCTTCCTGGGGCGCCATAAACGCCCCCAATTTCCCAGCTGCTAAAGGAAGAGGAAGGTGGGTCTCGCTGGCGGCTTGAAGAGGGGCGGGGTTGGGCTTCCGGCGACCCCCTCGATGAAGGTGTTTCCCGCTCTCGCTGGCCTGCTGTGTGGTCTCGGAGGCGGAATTTGGGATTCTGAGGAGCGCAGGGCAGGCGGGGCGAGAATATGTGTAGGAAGGGCCGGTGCCCTCCTTTGGGACTCCCGCGCCGGTGCACCGGTCTATCTCTAGTCGGTGACCCATTAGTGTCCGCTGCGGGGGAGGGGCAGCGTAGCCCTCGGCCCCTACCGAGAAAAAGCTGCGGCCGGATTTCACTGCTCGAGGCGGGAAGGCGGGGAGCTGAGGCCCCGACCGGTCGGCACGCCAGAGCGTGGAATTGGTAGCGCCTCCTAGTCCCAGGATATTTATGGCTGGTGAAAATGGTTGCACTGCCCCCGCTTGCCGGCCTCGCCCGCCTCCCCGACTCCTACTTGGGCGGGAGCCGCTGTTAACCGGGTCTTTCGGGGGAGGCGGTTCGGGGCTGGACGGCGGCGCGGGGAGGGGGCAGCTAGGGGCGCGGCCTGCCAGTGACTCCTGCAGTCCAGTCCTGGAGGACGTGGGGACTGGAGGGCGGTGAAATAGCCGCTGTAGGTCCGCCTCTTTCATTGAAGAAATTTAAGTTCGTGTGGTTTTACCTTTTCCGGGAGTCTCCAGCTGGCCCTCATTTGTGTCAGGAGCTCAGGAGTTCCCAAGCCGACTCAGTCGCACCAAGTTTCCGTCTTTTGGAACTGGGGAAGGAGTTTCTTTCTTTTCTTTTTATTGAGCCAGTTTTAATCGCTTTGAATAAATACTCCCTTAAGTAGTTAAATATAGGAGGAGAAAGAATACGTCGGTTGTTAAAGCAGGAGAGGAAAAGAGACCTGCCCTATAGCGTGACTCCTGTAGAAAAAAAAAAAAAAGCCGGAGTATTTTACTAAACCCCTAAAATGTCGAGATTTGTACAAGGTAAGAAATGCTGCTCCTTATATCCCGAGTTGCTTCAGCCGAATTTGGGTACTGACAGTGGAGAGGTTGGTGGGTGGTTTGGAAGTGGAAATGTTCATTTGAGATAACATTTGCGAAACCCTTTTCGTTGAATTGTCATCTGAGCTGCCTTGAGCTGCTCGGTTGACGTTCCAGACGCGTATAATTTATGCTCCTGTACCCTGATGGGTTTAGTTTTGCCTCCCTGAAATCAGGTTAGTAGTACTGTCGCTCTCCTGGATAGTGGCTGTAAGTGATAAAGCAGGATTTTGGCTGCTGATTAATCCTTGTTCTCTTTTCCTGGTCTGTGTCAAGGTACCTGTGCGTGCACGCAGACGGGAAGGGCTGGGGAAGCGGGAGGCCTGGGAAAGGCCAGGTGGGTTTTGCCGGGACAGTTGGGGAAGCTTTAGTGTTCTCCACTTCTACTTCGTTTGTGTGTACGTGGTTTGCGTCTCAGATTCACTTATTGCGAAACTGGGAGTAGCCCGAAGAAGCTGGAGGTCATTTCAGCTGGAGAAATGACTTTGCTGCATTGCTGTGTTTATTTTTTCCTTTTTTGAACTATGAAAAGATGATTAAGGTTTCTTTGAAATTTGAAAACTGCCCTCTAAATTCCACATGTGTATTAAAAAAGGGTTAGGGAATGCCTCAACTGAGATTATCAGTAACATTGTGTATATGAATGCATGTGTGTACGGTGTACTGACTGAAATTGGTGCTGCCATATACCTTTGACACCAGTTTGTAGCATGAGATTTGCCTTCTGGTATGCAAGTAAACTCTTTCCTTGTAGACTCCAGTGTGTGAAAGCTTCAGCCATCTTGATGAACACACAGCTAATAAAGTTCACAAACATTTATTGTGCTTCCTGATAAATGTAGGTGTACTTTTGGAAAAAAAAAGTTGTGTCAGTAATGGCCATCATTTGACCCTGGAAATAAAAATGCCCTACTGAGTTCTACATCACTTTATTAACCCTTCTTTAAATTTTGTGTAGTAAAGTAAGAGAATTCGACTGCCTGTGTTATTATCGAAACAGATCGAACACTATGCTTGCCTTTAGCACTAAGCTCAGAAGTGTCACTTGTTATTAGACTTCCAAATTCATGTTATACCTTATATGTGGTAAGAGATGCTTATGTTCTGATTGAGTAAATGTCTTATTCAAGAATAGAAAGGCAGAACTGTTAGAAACGTACTGGTTTTGTAATAACAATACTCAGTTACCATAAAGGCGGTATTTTGCAAGAATATGCTAGGTAAAAGTGGACAAGTTACTTCTCTTTAAAAGTTAGAAATATTATTAAACCCAAGGTGTTCCATGTAGAGTTATGCTTTAGAATAGGTTGCAGAATTGGCAAGCATCGACTGATTTCACAGCCTTTGTTGTAATGCCAACTTGTCCTCAGGAGGTTCAAAATCAAGTGGTGAGAATTGCTGTGTATGTTTGTCATTACTTTGTCATCCACTTTTTTTTAAAAAAACTTTTTATGTTTTGAATACTTCTGGATTTGTAGAAAAGTTGCACATTTGTCAAAACTAAGAAATTAACATAGGTACATTACTGTTAACTAAAGACTTTGTTCAGATTACAGTTCTCGTGATTCACTCTAAGATACCATATTGCATTTAGTTGCCAGCCACTTTTTTTTCTTTCCTTTTTTTCTTTTTTCTTTTTCTTTCTTTCTTTTCTTCTTTTTTTGTCAAGGTCTTACTGTGTTGTCCACCCTGAAGTACGGTGGGTATTCACAGGAGCAATCATAGTGCACTACAGCCTCAAGCCCCTGGGCTCAAGCTGTCCTCCTGCCTTAGCCTCCTGAGTAGATGGGACTTAGGCATATGCCATAGCCTATAGTTGCCATACATTTTTACTTTAAATGGTAGTTTTCCTTTTAAGATGGGCAGGTTTGCACAAGCATATGACACCTCCTCAAAATTTTTTGACATGAATGTGCTCCTGTTTATCATTGTTTAAATTTTGTACAGTGTGAGCCCTCTATATGTTTAACTCTGCTGCTGTTGTAAATGATAAACCTAATTGACAAATGACACAGCTGTCTCCACAAAAGAGCTTTCAAGTGTAAGGGTTGGAAATTTTGGTTTTGATGTTTTTTTTAAGCAAATCAAATTCTTTGATCTTTGCTGTAGAAAATATTGATATTTCCAATCACTGGCACTTAGTAGTTCATGCTCCTTCATAGGGGAAAGAGTTAACAAATGTTAGGTTTCTAACTATTTTTTTCATGAGTTTTCTCAAGCTTTATAAGAGTCCTGAGATGTAGATTTTTTAATCCTGCCCTTACAGGTGAGGAAAATTAAGTATCTTGTCCAAAGTTCACAGCTTGTATAAAGCACTGATTGATTGATTGATTGATTTTTTTGAGGCAAGGTCTCACTTTGTTGCCCAGGCTGGAGTGCAGTGGTGCAATCACAGCTCACTGCAGCCTTGATCTCCTGGGCTTAAGCAATTTTCCCACCTCAGCCCCCTGAGTAGCTGGGGCTACAGGTGCACACCACCATGCCTTGGCTACTTTTCTCCTTTTTTAAAGAGACAGGCTTTCCCTATGTTTCTCAGGCTGGTCTCAAACTCCTGGTCTTAAGCAATCTTTTAGCCTCCGCCTCCCAAAGTACTGGGATTACAGTTGTGAGCTGCTAGTGCCCAGCACTGAAATTCTGATATGAATGTGTCTAAAACCCTTGTCCTTCCCGACATCTTTTGTTGCTTCTAACATTAACAACTGTGGAAATGGCCTGTTTCTCCAGCTAGACTGTCAGTTCCCATTGGGCAAAGATAATATTATATCCTTGGGAGAAATACAGTGTTTTCTAAGTGGTGGATACTCTAAATGAATTTGTCATGGATGACAAATGAGAAGCCCACAGCTTAGCACTTTCCATCTACTATTTGGTAGGTTATCTTACATTTTTGGTTGTAGTTTTTATAACACCTCTTAGATTACATAAATGTTGAGAAAGATGGAAGGGTACAGACTTAGATTTGAATACTGTTACTAGCAGGTGATCTTAGACACATACCTTTCAAACCTCAGTTTCTTCTTAGATAAAAATTGGGCAGTAATGCTTATGCCTCAGGGTTTTTGAAAAGCTGAAATAAGATGAACTATGTGGATGTGCTAGGCACATATTAGGTAGCCAGTCAATTTTACTTTTCTTTCCTGAAATGATGGTGGCCTTTCAGATAGCATTGCCACCCGAAATATAACCACATGTCATCAACAGAACCAAAAGAAAAAAGGCAGGTATGACAGTTCTTTATTTTCCTATTCCACGTTTCATGTTCAGGCCTAGGTGTTATTATGTTAAAAAAAAAAAATGTGCAGGGGTGGGGCGAGGTAACGTTTGGACAATGTGAATTTGGTTGTAGTTTTTATAACCTCTCAATCAACTTGAATACAAGTTGGTGACAGTTTTCTTTTGAATACAGTGAACAAAAATTTTTTTCAGCGCTTACTATGTATGATGTACTGTATTAGGATTTCTGGCATATCCCTTATGGTAGGCACTGAAGTTCAGCAGATCTGGGCATTACACCTAAGTGTTGTATTCACCTGTTTTGAATGTAATAGAATGGTTGCTATACTTGGCTTGTATCTCCTTCTCCAAATCTAGGCATTGTGCCTTACGGGAAAGCTGGGTATCTCCATCCTCAAGCACATTGACCATAAACTATTAGGTGGAAATGTTCAATTAATAAAAATATTGAGGTAGGCAGGAGAGTTCTTAGTATATATTTCTTGGCCAAAAAAAAAAAAGGTTCACGTTTCTTTGGTCACATCCCCAAGTCTCTGTCCCTCAGGCACTTAAGATTCCTTCTCTTAGGAAGACCTTTCTTTACTGGATCTGCAGCATAATTCCTAGCTATTCTGCTGTTGGGTCACCTTCTGCCTACTTGTGACATTTCTTCTGCTTCTGGTTTTCCTTGCCCCAGGGATTGTTCCAGGGCCGCCAGTTATTCTAAATGGATGTGAGTACCATCTCTTCCCTAGCTGAGTGAGGAAGGGGGCTCCCTGTCATAGTTGAAGGTACCAGGGGCGGGGGTCATCAGCAGCTGTGGGTTTTTGTCAGGTTTGTCAGTGGGTGCCATTTGGAATTTTGCTTTTAAAAAGTTCTGAGAGTTATGGGGTAATCACTGTAAATGTTTTGAAACTTAATAAATAGTGAAGATACTAATGTTGTCTAGCCAGCTAAGGCCATAATGGATGCTAATGCTCTAATATTAGAGGCATTGTTTTTTAAAAAAAATGATTTTAAATATGCCATTATCTATCTAAATTATGTAAAAATGTCCCTAATGTTCTTAAATTGAGGTACATACTTACATTTCAGGGAAAGCCATTTAAGTACCTCTGTCACTTAAAAAATGCTTGAGGCCTATCAGCTTTCCCATTTGTTAAAATTCTTTTCATAACTTTTTTTGGTGACTCCCATTTGGTAGATGGCAGCTAGCCAGGGAAGATTACTGAGCTAATTATAACTGGAGGGGGTCTCCGAGGAATACAGAGATGAGAAGCATTCTGGGGCCTGGTTATTCTCAAATCCTAAAACCAAATTTAGCCTGTTGCTGATTATTTAGATGATGAGGACAGTTTTAGCACAGGGATAGTGGCATGGATTTGAGTGCGGACAAGAGCCATGAAAATAATGACTAAGGCATACCGCTCATTTTTTAAAGATCTGATTTAAGATTTATTATATTGTTTGAAGAGAAGGGTTTAGTTAAATTCAGTCACAGTTATAAATGTAAAAAAAAAGTTCTAAAGAAATTTAAAATGAAGAGTTGAGCTGATGAAAAGTGTTAATTGTTTTCCAACATGGACCTTGTAATCTCTGTGGTTAAATTGTCCCTGTTCTTGCTAACTCAGCCTTTCTTCTAATAAGATGGGTGATTTTCATTTGTGAAAGTCTACTGAGGAAAAAAAATTGATAAGGGAAATTAGAGAAAATAGAAATATTAACTGGTACACTTTTTTTTTTTTTTTTTTTTTTTTGGAGACGGAGTCTCGCTCTGTCACCCAGGCTGGAGTGCAGTGGCGCAATCTTGGCTCACTGCAAGCTCCGCCTCCCGGGTTCATGGCATTCTCCTGCCTCAGCCTCTCCGAGTAGCTGGGACTACAGGCGCCCGCCACCACGCCCAGCTAATTTTTTGTATTTTTAGTAGAGATGGGGTTTCACCGTGGTCTCGATCTCCTGACCTCGTGATCCGCCCGCCTCGGCCTCCCAAAGTGCTGGGATTACAGGCGTGAGCCACCGCGCCCGGCCTAACTGGTACACTTTTTGGGAGTGCCATTTTAATATTCTGAATAAATTGAAAAATGACCTTAAAAGGAAATTAAGGAGTTATTTTAGTCCATAGGTATTTTCTTGTAATACTGTTTCACAGAGACCCTTCCCTTTGTTGGTATGTATTATTTTTCCCTGCATAGATGAATTATAGCAAGTTTAATTAAAATAATGGGATACTTAGATTTTGTGAGGAACATCAGTTGGCCTAATAATGAAAGTGTTTTAAATAAAAGAAAATATACTGTAGTTTCCTAGTTCCCACCAAGCTTTTTGCAGAAGTATAGGCATTATGAGTTCTCAGAAAGTTAGCCATATTAATTACTGAAAAGTTAACATAAACAGATATTTGAAAGTCAACCTGGATTATCTGTGAAAATGAAGAAGAGTGTGTTAACTTTCTGTAATGCCATTCATCCAGATATCCAGCATTTATACTGTTGGAGAAAATTCCAGCAATATGAATAAATTAGGGCAAGTTCTCTGGCTTGGGATTTAATGGATGAGAAAATATGATTCAGTTACTACCTTTTTGGTTGGATAGAATCTCTTTAGAAGACAGAGCTTTTCTAAAGACGGTTGCCTTTTTGACATGGCCTACAATTTCTTTTCTAAATATCATGTTTTGGACTTGGAGTAATAGTGTTTGAAATTGTGGCCATCTTGGTCTTGGTAATTGAATGGATTGTCCCAGGCACAGTGACTATTAATTGAAACCATACTTCTTAGATATTTATTTATTTATTCATTGAGACGGAGTCTCGCTTTGTTGCCCAGGCTGGAATGCAGTGGCGTGATCTTGGCTCACCACAACCTCCGCCTCCCAGGTTCAAGTGCTTCTCCTACCTCAGCCTCCTGAGTAGCTGGAATTATAGGCGCATACCACCATGCCCAGCTAATTTTTGTATTTTTAGTAGAGACAGGGTTTCACCATGTTGGCCAGGCTGGTCTTGAACTCCTGACCTTGTGATCCGCCTGCCTTGGCCTCCCAAAGTGCTGGGATTACAGGTGTGGCCACTGCGCCCAGCTGATTCCTAGATATTTAAAATTCCACTACCAGGCATGTATCCTTCTGTTAATAACACATTCTTTGAAAGTTGGCTTTATGAAGCTGTCAAAGAAAATTAAACTTTGTGTGTTTTTTGATTGGGTGACTTATGTGTGAGAAAAGAGATAATACTCTGTTTGAAAGCTGTTTCCCAGTTTTCTTGATTGGTGATGCAGGCATCTCCTTTAATTTGTTGCACAGTAATTTTTGCTCTGCCAACAGTTCCGTTGTTTATTTTTCTCAGTCATTAACAAATGAAATCGATTGTGCCCCCAATCCATTTTGACAATTAAGGATTGTTTTTGAGAAACATGGAGAAATTGGCTATGTTGTCTTGTCAATATACATTAACAATAAAATGTTTCATTTCCCTAAACATTTTTAGATATTTCTGTTAGTTTTTTCTGTGTAAATCAAGAGAATTCTTTGTGATTTCATTTGCGTCCTAAAAAAAAAAAAAAAAGCCATTAATTATCTTCGTGGACCAGAAATTAGTTGTATTATGCTTAGTCTCCTTTTTACTTGCTAGTCAACATATTGTAAAAATACTATTTTAGGGGATCCTTTCTTTGACAGTAGCTCTTCTTGCTCCTTGGCCACAATGAAAATGTGATTGGAGTTTGTATTTTGTTCTAGTTGCTGCCCTGGCAGAAGCTGATGTGATATTTCATTTGTTTTATATGCCTGCCTAGAATTTAATAAAACTTCTAAAGAGCACAGGAAAACAGAACAACATAGTTATATCCACTGTTTTGGGTTCATTTGGGTCAATGGTAAAATGCTTAGCCTTGGTAATAAAATATTTATGGAATGCATAAAAGCATTCTTCGATTTTTTTCATTGCTTAGACAACACAGTGTATAAGGAAGAGTTGAAGAGCATGAGATGCGGCAAGAAAGTATTATTCTAATTGTAGTTTTAACCTCACATAGCAGACATAGTTGAGCTGCCGGTTTTCATTCAGATTTAGTGGCAAATACCTGGAGGTGGTAAACCATGTAAATGCACTGTAACTGAGAAAGGAGAGACCTTGCTCCAGAAGAAGGAGAAACAGTGCACCAGGCAACAGGGTTTGAGTTCCAGCTTGGCATTCTGTCCTTAGGCAAGTCAGCATCTCTGGGCCCATTTCTTTATCTCCAAAATAAGGAATTGGACTCACTGACCTTAAAGCCCTTCTAAGCATAAAAGTTTCTCTAAATGCACACGTATCAAGTTACAGGGCAGGACTACCGGATCATTTTTTGGCTTTTCATCGTGATTTTATGTTATACCTCTTTCTCTTCTTCTCAACAAAGGAGCGTGAGGCCTTTTGTGATGACTTTCTTCTCATCCATTAAACATAAAACAAAGTGGTATTATTTAACAAATCTCTTCTGAATGTTCTGTTTTCCATAAGTAGTGTTTTCTTTTTCCTTTGAGATTTTAAGAGCTACTCTATTGTATAAGAGTAGGGTTAATTTTAATTGTTAATGAGAAGTCTGGTTTATATATAAATTGTAGCAGTTTTTTTTTTTAAGTAAAGCAATGCATGATTAGTAAAAACCTTTTTTAGCGAGCTGCTCTGCATATTTGTTGCTGCAACAGTTCTTGAAAGCCTGATATCCTTTTATTTTTGTTATCAAAAAGCGTTTATTAAGCATTCATATGAATGTAAAGCTGAGTCATCTAAAAATGTATCTCAGCATAGTCATAGTTGACAGTCTAATAACTTTAGTATGAAAAGATCATATAAAATCATGTAAGATGCAACTTAATTGAATTTACTTAATATATCAATGACATGGAATATTTTTTCTATATTTTTCCCTAAATTAAACTAAATATAAACATATAAATTGTCCAATTTTGTTCAATCTCTAAAGTTAGTGAAAACATTACATTGGCATTTATATTGGTTAATAAAATTGAAAAGAAATTTAGTAGTCATTTGTCTAGACTACCTACTGTGTGAAACTTCTTTGGTCATATCCCTGATACTTGACTAATAAATCATCCTCTGCTTGAGAAGCCTTAGGGACTGGGGCTTCAAGTACTTACGACAGTCTATACTTATCTGTCATAACAGTTCCGTTGTTTATTTTTCTCAGTCATTAACAGACTAGACATCATGGCTCTTGTACACTTTCACTTTGGGCTTATTAGGCACTACCTAAACTAGACTAGACTTTGCCTTCTGTATACCCAGAGCACAGCTGGATCATAATAGGCTCTTAACTCATTTAATAAATGTTACGTGAGTATCTACTATATCTCAGGCTCTGTGTTTGGCAGTGGGAATACAGCTGTGAACATTACAGACATACACTTTCGCAGAATTTACAGTCTGTTGGATAAGATAAACATTGAATAAATTTTTAAAAGTATGATGTTATAAAGGAGAGGTACAAGGATCTAGCATATGAGCATGTAATAGGTAACTTAGTTTAGAAAGATTTCTAGGAGGATAATCTCAGGTAATATTTAAACTGAACTCTGACAAATGAATAGGAGCTATTCAAACTACTGTTATATGAGAATTTAAGTCCTGATCTACAGTTTAGTTACGTACCATTATTAGGCACCTATACTGTGCAAGGTGCTAAGGTGGGTTTTGGGAAAACAAAGTTGCATGACATAATATAGTTTTTTCCCCCTCAAGAGAATATGTTCTAGGATTGTAGACAGACATTTAACTAAAGAATTGGGGTTTTGAGGGGTGTTTGATATAATACAGAGACAGGAGTGATTAAAACTCCCAAATCAGTTGTGGTAGAAAGAAAGGCCTCTTTGAATGTTCAGAAGCCACTGCTTAGAACACTAGGAATACCACCATCAAAATGACAGAAGCTAATCAAGTAAAACAGTTTGAGTCTTTGGGGATTGAGAGATCAGGGCGGTTTCCCAGAGATTGGGATGATTCTCATTATTCTGGAACTCATACTGGGCCATTCTTATTTTTCTATTTTTTTTTCTCATTTCTGCCTCCCCTTTTCTAAAAGTGTTGAGTGGTATTTGAAGTGCATGGTTTCGAACAATCTTATAGTTACGATGCTTTTAACTTCATGGAGCAGAAAAATACCAATTCACTTGGCTTTCAAAAATGAGGGTCTTTTTATCACATAAATCCTGAAGTAGGATATGCAGGGTTGGTTAATTCAGTACAAAAGCTTATCAGACCTTCCTTCTGCTGTGCTGTCTTTGACATATCTGCCTCATTCCTGGGTCAGCTTCCTTCAAGGGCACTAATCATGGCAGAAGAAACGTGGGGTGATGGGTGGACACATACTCATTATGTGAGTAGAAAAAATACTATCTTTTCTCATGTATGTCTTTTTTCAGTGAGGAACACCTTTCTCCAAAGTGCTGTGACAGATTATACCCTTATGGCTCACTGGCCAGAATCGTATTACGTTTTATGCTTAAACCAATCACTAGGAAGGCTTTGGACCAATCTGGGCCTGGTGCCTTCTCTGAAACACAGGGCATTGGGGCAGGGAGTTGGTGACAGAATAGCATTGGAGTGGCAAGAAGGATGAAGAATATGGCTGTTACAAATATGTTAAGATAAATGGAGTGTAATCTACCAGAGCTACTCAAAGCCATACTGGCAATGTTTGGTTATTAGATATGCATATCCTCCCCACCCCAAACCTACTGAATCAGAATCTCTCTGGGAGCTTACCCAGGAATCTGTGTTTTAACCAGCCTCCAAGTGATTGTATGTACATTAAAGTTTTAGAAGAACTATTCTAGATGTCCCAAATGGAGTAGGAAATTGCAGCCTTTAGGCAGTCTGGTTTCACACTTTCATTAGCTTTGGCTACTCCAAAAGATACTTCAGCTTGGCTTTTGAGACATGCCTGGATAAGGAATTTGTATTTATTTCCATAGGCAATGAGAATTTCATCAAACAAGGAAGAAAAGTGATATGATGGGGATTGCAGCTGAAGGAGATCAATCCATCCTCCTTGGCACCATTAGATTAGAGTGATGGGCAGACTAGTTAGAAAGCTGTTGTCATGACTAGGAGAGTAAAAATGCTAGGGGAACTAAGGTAGCAGTAATGGAAATGGAAAACAGTGAATGGAATTATGGCAATCATTTAAGAAGTTTTGATATTGGACTGTCCAATGTGAGGGGAAAGGTGGGAAGAGCCAACTGTGACTGTGAGGTTTAAACCTTAGTTTCTATGAAAATGTTAATGCCATGGGGAACAGGGAGGGCAAAAAGAGTAATTTAGTTTGGATGATCAGTCATGTTTTGGACATGTTGAGTTTGAGGTACCCAGCTGGGTATCCAAGTGTCAGAAGTCTTTAAGGCAGTAAAGAATGTGATCCTGGAGCTCAGGAAAAAAGTTTAGGATGAGAGGCAACATGTTCGAGTGATCAGTAAGGAGAGTGGTGAGAGAATTGAGGAGAAAAAATGGTCTGAGGACAGAATTTTAGGAATCTCAGGAGAGGAAAGGAGGAGCCAGTTAGGGAAACTGAGGTGTGGTCAGAGAGGTAAGAAAAGATATAGGATAAACGAGTAATGGAACCCCAAAAAGAGCTTTTCTAGGAGGAATATTCACAAATAACTGGGTTTAAAGGACTGTAGTGAGCCCAGAAGAAGCTGGTTAGCTTGAATTGGTCATAAATCTAGCCGGCATAGTTCATATTTCCTTGAAATAATCAAGATAGCTTTATCTTGATTATCTCTTGATTATGTCTTGAAATAATCAAGATAGCTTTATCTTATTCCCAGTTGCCATTAAATTCTTGGAGTTTTATGGTTATTTGGATCACAAGTCATTTCCTGATTTAAGATTAAGTGGGCTCTCCAATTCTCTGACTTTGAGTATCTCTCATTGTGGGTTTTCCAGGAAGGTTGGGACTGATCAGACAGAGGTGGCCTGGGGATGGCTCTTCGACTTCTCTGTTGCTCTTGGTGCCTTCCCTGGTTTTTCCATGGCCTCTGCATTATGAAACCAGCTTGTGTACTTATTTTGTTTTCGCCAGTGTCGGGGTGTCAGGGAAGGGTATTATGTATCCCTCTTACTTGCTGAAATACATGAAATGAGATCCATGAATTAAGAAAGAAAAACATTCACTTGTCAGATTGACTGTAGCCCTCTCTCTTTTTTGGCTCTAGCTGGATAAAAAAGCCCATGATGTTGAAATTTTAGTTCTTATGAACAGGAAGAATTAGGAAATTGGGGGAAAGGAGAAACTTGTGAAAAAAAGTTACTGCCTGTTCTATCTGAAATTGACTTAAAGTGTCTAGTAAGTCCAGTTTTATGTGGTGGGGAATTATCTTGTCTGTTGATTGAACATAAAAAGAGGTTCTGATATAAATGCTTTTGGAGGAGAGTGTAGTATTTAGGGATTTTGCGTCAAGGTTAAAGAGAGCCAGGCCAGGAAAAAAACATTAGCAAGGTATTTCTGCCTCACTGTGGTAGAATGGGACTAAAAAAACATGGCTTTGCTTCTGGGCTCCAACACTGGCCTGCTCTGTGACTTTGGATAAGTCATTTAACTATTTTCAACCTATTTCCTCGTCTGTAAAATGATGAGAGTAGGTTAAATGCTCCCTCCCATCTATAAAAATGTTTATGACTAAGGTAATGAAATGTTTGACTCCCAATCCACTCTGTGTCTAAAGTCGTGGGGAATCAATTTTATATTGCTAGGAAATAGGGACAAAACACTTTATGAGGTTAGAAATCTTGCATTATTCAGAGGATTTTAGTTGACCTTCCTTTAGAAACACAACTGTCCTTGTCAGAAGTGTAACCTGAGAATGTTAAATCCAAGAAAGCTTCTAACATCTGTACTACTTTTCCTACCAGAAATTTCAGACCTTTCTTAAAAAATTCAGGATGGATGAGGAAGTCACCACTAAGGGAAATGGTTCCCTGCTCTGTGCCTCCTGGTCTGTGTCCAGATGCTTAAGATAGCTACTCTTGTTGTCTAAGCACTCTTCCTTATTCTTTATTCTTGAATATTTTTAATTCGTTACAAGCCGTTCCTGATTCTTTAATCACTAAAAGCAGAGCTTTTAGAGGGGTAGAAGAGGTGACAGGCTTGTTGTAATGTTCTTTTGTTTAAGCCGATCATATTTGTAAAGAGGGTGGAAGAAAACAAATTATTTTTCATGTGCATTGTGCTGTATCAAACAAAAGAAAGAAACAAAGGTTAGAGACATTTCTCGAGTTTGAACCTGTGTCTGGGATTTTTTCAAATCTGCCTCTGAAACTTAGACCTGTGTTGACAGAGAGCACGTGCAATATTAAATGGGAGTCTTTCAGGCAGCCTTTCTTTTTTTTTTTTTAGTGGGTGGATACAGGCCCGCCACCAGCCCGGTAATTTTTGTTTTTTAGTAGAGGGGTTTCACCGTGGTCTCGATCTCTGATCACCCAAAGTGCTGGGATTACAAGCGTGAGCCACCGCGCCCGGCCTGGCAGCCTTTCTTAGCTTGGCTTAATAGGATAGTGACTTGGGTTCTGTGTGTCTTGACCTTAAATCATGTAAATTAATAAGTTACTGTTCTGCAGAGGGAGCTTCTAAAATGTTTCGTTTTGTTTTCAAATGGTTCTCATTTAGACAGATCTCAAACAGCTACTTTAGTTACTTCTAAACTTTGTAGTTACATTTAGTTTTATCTCATATGTTAGCTTTAATTCTATCTGTGTAAATGTCTTCTGTTCAAATATAAGTGAAAGAATTTATAGTAGGTGGAGTATATAAGGGGAAAGAGTTTTTAGCCTTACTGAAATGTGATTCTGCTAAATTAACAGGCGTTTGTAAAAATAACTAGTTATCAAACAATATTTGAATATAAACTTTACATATACATTTTTAAAATAAGATTGAATCAAGTACTAAGGATAGAAGGGGAAGGGTGGACAATAATCCAGTTGTCCCTATTTTATGAGAAGTAAATAAGATGATTACTTTCTAGACAAAGTGTAAAACAGCCTGTGTTGGTATTTTTCTCCCAAGCCATTTGGGTCTGGGGTGTTTCTTTTTCTTTTTTTTCTTTCTCTTTTCTTTTCTTTTTGAGATAGGATCTGGCTCTGTCACCCAGGCTGGAGTGCAGTGGCGCCATCTCTCCTCACTGCAGCCTCTGCCTCCTCGGCTCAAGGTATCCTCCTGCTTCAGCCTTCCAAGTAGCTGGGAATACAGACAAGCGCCACCACGCCTGGCTAATTTTTGTATTTTTTGTAGAGATGAGGTTTTGCCATGTTGCCCAGCCTGGTCTCAAGCTCCTGGGCACCAGGGTCTACCCGCCTCGGTCTCCTGCAGTGTTGGGATTACAGGCATGAGCTGCCATTGCCCAGCCTTTTTCTGTAGTTTTCTATTTTTGTTGTTTGTATTTATCTAAGAGGGATTTCTGTCACCTTTAGTGAGATCCATCTGTCACAGAAGTGCCCGGCTATGCCAAAAGCATTAAAAGTCTAGTCTGACACACGTAAGCAGTGCAAAGTCTTGGCTGAAATTGGGAACCAGAAGATGGCAGGCAGCCCTATGCCCTTCTCCTTTTAAAATGAAAACATTGATACAGGGAAGTAGAGGCACCTTGGAATTGCCAGTACCTCTCAAGGGGTTCTTGTTTAGTGGAGAATACGAAACTGGAGTGAAACGAGTCCTAGCTAGTTGACACCACTGAATTACTGCCACAGGATAAAGGGACCTTGGGATTGAGCCCTTTTCATTTGCTGAATACCAGAAATCAGTTATAGCTTACCAGCTGTTTGAATGGCTTCCTGGAGTTTTCAGTTGGTGGTTTTATATTTTTGTTTTAAGATCTTAGCAAAGCAATGTCTCAAGATGGCGCTTCTCAGTTCCAAGAAGTCATTCGGCAAGAGCTAGAATTATCTGTGAAGAAGGAACTAGAAAAAATACTCACCACAGCATCATCACATGAATTTGAGGTAAGGAGGTCTCTACAGTGGTTCCCCCCGCTTCATCTGTCTTCATGCTGAGTTGCTGCCGGTGATGATCATCATCATCACCTCGAATCAGCACAAGATGTACGCTAACATCAAAAACAAAAAAATTAGAATTGCTTAACAATTAAGGGCTTTTAACATTTGCCCTCTGTTGTAAATCCATCATCTTTTTTTCATTTAAGCCTAGGAAGTTTTCAAAGTCATTAAAATGATCAGAACCAAATTATACTTTGTTCTGTGTTTTGATGTCATTGGGTGGAGAAATGCATACCGGTGTTCAGTTGTAATTGAGAGAAGTTAGCTTCATATGTCCTGCATGCCTTTTCCAGAGAGTCACTTCTGATAGAACTATGCTACTTTGACAATTGTCATAGAAGTTTTCCAGAACTGGGAGGCATTTACTTTTTTACTTATAAATCAATAGGTTAGTATTTTCATTTTTATATTTCAATTTATACTTAATGTTTTGAAGCTAGCTGTGTTTTGTTTCTTTTTGTTCTTTTAGTGAAGATTAATTTTCATTGAGAAGTAGAGAAAGATATTGGTAAGTAAGTGTAGTGGCCAGGCGCAGTGGCTCTTACCTGTAATCCCAGCACTTTGGGAGACCAAGGCAGGAGGATTGCTTGAGCTCAGGAGTTTGAGACTGGCCTGGGCAACATGGCGAAACCCTGTCTCTACCAAAAAATACAAAAATTAGCCAGGCATGGTGGTATGCGCCTGTGGTCCCAGCTACCGGGGAGGCTGAGGTGGGAGGTGGTTTAAGCTTGGGAGGTGAAGGTTGCAGTGAGCCGAGATTGCGCCACTACATTCTAGCCTGGAACAGAGCAAGACTCTATCTCAAAAAAAAAAAAAAAAAAGTACAGAGCCAGTTGGAATTCCCATTAAACAAATGGTGTTTGTTTTGTTTGTTTTTGTTTTGAGACAGGGTCTCACTCTGTCACCCAGGCTGGAGTGCAGTGGTGCAATCTCTGCTCACTGCAGCCTCAACTTCCTGGGCTCAAGTGATCCTCCCACCTCAGCCCCCGAGTAGGTGAGACTACAGGCACACACCACCACATCTGGCTAATTTTTGTGTTTGTTTTTTTGTAGACACCGGGTTTTGCCATATTGCCGAGGCTGGTCTCAAACTCCTGAGCTCAAGCAATCAGCTGGCCTGAGCCTCCCAAAGTGCTGGGATTACAGGCGTGCACCAACCATGCCCAGCCTGTATTAGCTATTAGGATGTGAAAAAGTCATGCTCCCTTCATGTCCTAATGGTATAAGAATTTCATGTAAAGATATTTTAAACGTGTAACTTGTATCTGTCTTTATGTTTTTATTAAATATTAAGCATTCTGCTTGTTGTAACAATGACTTCTATTTTCATAGCACACCAAAAAAGACCTGGATGGATTTCGGAAGCTATTTCATAGATTTTTGCAAGAAAAGGGGCCTTCTGTGGATTGGGGAAAAATCCAGAGACCCCCTGAAGATTCGGTAAGTTTTAGATAAAATGTAGGAAAACTTAGGGTAATCTTGGACATTGGTTTAACTTAGGAGGGTTGGGTAGTGTAGGGGACCTGTAACAAACATGTGAGACAAGACAGGACTTGCTTTGAATTCTCTGACCCCTCATCCTGAAACTATGGAGACAGCCTTCAGCTCCTTTTCCTTCTTTTAGACCTCTCAGAGTCTTGCTGAGGTCCTCTAACAGTCTGATCTCCCAGTGGCAGTACCCAGTATCCCTGGATATGAAACGACTATTTTGCAAAGTACTAAATATACCGTAAGAGCTTCATTTACTTTGTTTCTTCCTTCTCTCTCCCAAAACATTTGATTTCTCATTGCCCGTAGGGTCATGGATGCTTAGCCAGACCTTAAAGCTCTCTTCTTGCTTTCAACCCATCTTTATAGCCTTATTTCCCAACTGCCTTATGTGAACCAGCCTAGCATTAACTTTATGCACATTGTATTCCCTTGCTTCTGGGCTTCTGTATATGCCTTTTCCTCGGAATGCCAGGGTCTCTTCTATCAAAATCCCACCCATTCTTGGAGGCTCAATTCAAATACCTGTACATCTGTCATAGGCCTCTAGCGGAAAGCTGCACTATGGAGGTATGGAGTGGTAGTATTGGAGGTTCAAATCCTAGCTCTGCTGCTTATGAGTTTTGTGTAAAATGAGAATAATACAAAGTACTTTATGTACCTCACAGGGTTATTTTGAAGCTTTATTAATTTATGTGGAAATATGTTAAACCTTGAAGCATTTTGCAAATGTTAGTGGTTATTTCTACCATCATGTGGCACTTAGCCAGCCTAATTAGTCGTGTTTGTAAGTGTGTTGTCTTTCATACTAGATCCTGAAGCGAGGGGTGTGTCCTGAGCAAATACTTGTTGAATGGATGATCTAAATGAAGTGATTGTTTAAGGATTTGGTTAACACATTGGCTTTCTTCCCTGTCCTTTCAGCGCTTTGGAACCCTGCTTCTTTTGGCACATTTTGCTGCAGGTAGAAAAGACTTGATACAGTGGAATAATTATATGTAGATAGTTTATTTTTATATGTGTATAATCTTACATAATCTAATATTGGTTTAAAAACTGGGCTGTTTACAGCAGGGGTATGGCAAACTATTGCTTGAAAGCCACCTGTGTTTGTAGAGTTTTATTGGAATACAGCTTCACTCATTAATTTATATACTATTTATCGTAGCTTAAGCTAGTGAATCTCTCTTGTTTTTTCCTAATGAGAAAATTATATATATAGTTCCTAGTTAGAGGTACGTTTATTTGCATATGTGGAAAATGTCTTTCAGTTCTTAAAGTTTTAAAAATTATACATAACATTCTCATTATAAAAAAAAGCTAAAAAATAAAAATCTCACGTAATGTTCTCTCTGAGGAGTCTATTATTTTTCATGTTAAAGCTAAAATTCCTCTTGGCTGTAATGCTTAACAGTTACAATATGCGTTTTTTTTTTTTAGGGTCTGCTATTCTGGTCTTTAATTTCCTTGGCCCTAGTGAATGAATTGTGATTTATTTTTCTACTTTCAAGTAGTAGATTTAATAGTATTTTCTTCCAAGAAAGAGTTAGAATTCTTCTGGATAGGTATGTTGTTGAAGAAAATAAGCAGGTTTAAATTCAGTCAGATTCTTAAAAATGTTTGGGAACAGCCTAAAATTATAATAAATTTAGGCACTATTTATTCCCCCCCCCCCCCGAAACACTTATAACTTTTGCTTAGGAATTACCCTAATTTAAGTAACCTCACTTATATAATTTATGATGGACCTGGGTATAGAAGTATAGTTTCTTTTTTCTTTTCTTTTTTATTTTTTTAGACAGTCTCACTCTGCCACCCAAGCTGGAGTACAATGGCATGATCAAGGCTCATTGCAGCCTCTATTTCTCTGGGCTCGTGTCCTCCCACAGCCTCCTGGGTAGCTGGGACCACAGGCGTTTACCAACATGTCTGGCTAATTTTTGTATTTTTTTTGTAGAGATGGGATTTCGCCATGTTGCCCAGGCTGGTCTCAAACATCTGGGCTCAAGCAGTCTGCTTGCCTTGGCCTCCCAAAATGCTCGGATTACAGACATGAACCACTGTTCCTGACAGTGGTTTTGGTCTTAATTCTTGCTTGCAGACCTGGGAATTTTTTGTTTTCTACTATACAAACAACTTTTCGGAGATAGAGCCTACTTGAAGGAAGGCACACAGATTTATTATGTTCAATATATTTTAAGGTTCAAGAATTAGTTTTTTTCAGTGGAGAAATCTTTTGTACTTTGAGAGATCATGATATATAGTAGGGATTCTTGAAGTGGGGGTCAGAGGGTGGAGAAGGAAGGAGAAGAGGGATCATGGGATTTTTTCGGTTCAGTACTACCCTACCCCATTCCCAAGAAAGTTCTGATAAATTCTTTCAGGAGGCTATGCCCATGTAGTGAGCCATAGTTACTGATAGTAATACAGAATTGATATAGGACAAAAGAATAGAAATATAAACTAAATTCTAGATGTAATATGATTTTATGCAGTCTTTTTCTGTTTATAAAAGTGTAAGTCGTCATTGAAAGTGTCTTTATTTTGAAGCCTAAGTTTTAAGCTTCTTCAAAAAATGTATTTGCAATCCCATATGCCCTTAATCTTGAAAATTTTGGAATGCAGAGGCAAAAAATAAGTTTGCTCTTCAACTATGTCATGAGTTTCTTGAGGGCACAAGTGTGTTTTATATACGGTATGCATGTTACCAGCTTTTGCAGATAGTTCTGAGAATACAAATCATGAGCTAATGTTTGTTCACCTTGGTTCTTTTGAATGCCTCCTTCTAGCCTCCTAGTCCCACTCTTCTATTTCCCATAGGTTTTGTTTCTCAGGTCTTGGAGATTATATAGAGATGAATTTTCCTTTCAAAATGTAATTTTTAAAAGTGAACATAGGTCTTTTTTTAAAAAATGCAAATAGTATTTTACATTCCTAAGTAAAAAGAAATTACTATGGAAGAACAGCCATTTAGAGTAACATTTCTCATGTCAGCCTTATATCAAAGGTGTGACATAAACATTGTCATACTAGTGGATCTATATTTTTGTGTATGGGTTGACAATTAGCAGAGTCAGCCACCTGGTTTGTAAGTAAAGTTTTATTGGAACACACCTACACATTCACTTACATATTGTCTATAACTGCTGTTTTGCAACAATGGCAGAGTTGAATAGTTGGAGTGGAGACAGTATGGCTTGTAACAAAACCTAAAATACTTATTATCTAGCCCATTTACTGACCCCATTTTAGTGTATGTATTTTCAGAACATCTTTAATAGCTTTCTGTATTTCTTTGGTCCTCAGAAAACTGACCTCATACGCCTTTGTCATTTCACATGATCACTTTTAATTTTTATCTTTATTTTTTATTTTCTTTTAGAGATGAGGTCTTGTTCTGTCACTCAGGCTGGAGTGTAGTGGTACAGTCATAGCTCACTACAGCCTCGAACTCCTGGGCTCAAGGAATCCTCCTGCCGCAGCCTCCTGAGTAGGCAGGACTACAGGCATTGTGCCACCAGGCCCAGCTAAATTTTTTTTTTTTTTTTTTTGGTAGAGTCGGTCTCCCTGTGTTGCCTAGGCTGCTCTTAAACTCCTGGCCTCAAGTGATCCTCTTGCCTTAACCACTTTTTAGATAAAAATAGTTTTTCATAAATACCAGATTGAAGGACATACTTTATAGATAGGCATTGAAATTTTATATTGTGAGGTTTTACTCATTCTTGCCTTTTGTGTTGAATGCTTCATTTTAGCTCTCAGTAAGTACATAGATGTTTTGTGAGAAGTCTTTTGAGTTCATGTTTTATTGAATTATGGCTAACAAGAACCCAGTTTATTGAGTTATGGATAATGCTCTGCTCCTTCTTTGTAAATGTTAACTAAATGTAATAATAAGATTATCTTGATATTTAACTACATAAGTAAAAAAAAAAAAAAAAAAATTATATATATATTTATATATATATATATAAGTTAATGTTTTAAATCAGAGCAAGGAAGGACAAGCCAGCATATGTAGCTTATTTGACCATTTCATTGTTTTCCAGAGAGGTTATGAGAGTGTCTTGGTCTTGGCCAAGCTTACACGTTGGGCATGGAGAGGGATGGGAAACAGATCAGAGTTACGAGAAAGTACGGGCCCTGTTCAAGAAGGTATTAGAGCTGAGAGGTTCTCTTGAGTGCTGATTTAAAACCTGTTAGTCACATGGCTGGCACTGACCCCCGGTGATGACGTATTTTCATTTCTATACAAAATATTCTCTAAAGAAGGCTTTTTTACCAGCACGGGCAACATAGACCTCGCCTCTACAAATTTTTTTTTTTTTAGTTAGCTGTGCCTGGTGGCATCTGCCTGTAGTCCCAGCTACTTGGAAGGCTGAGGTAGGAAGATCACTTGAGCCCAGGAGTTTGAGGCTACAGTAAGCTATGATATCGCTGCTGCACTCCAGCCTGGGCAACAGAGTGAGATCCTGTTTCAAAAAAAAAAAAACAAAAACAAAAAAACCCATGACTTTTCATTTCAATATTTAATAGGATCAAAAGAGTGAAGGTATATTTGTGAATGGGGATGAGTTACATAGGGTCATAGGGTAGAAAATTGGCATGAAGAGAATAGCATGCCTCAATGTGGAATTTAGCTCCAATAGGTTTTTTGTTTTGTTCCATAAAATTGCTGAGAGTTTTTCTTAGTCTATCAATACAAAAAACATTGAAAGCTATTGTTTGTTTGTAAGGAAGTCTGAGGAAGTTACAGTTTATGTGTGCAGAGTACAGATACGTAGAATTTTTTTTTCTGAAGGTGAACCGTAGTACACTGTGCATTTAAAGTTTGCACATTAAAAGAAAAAAATCTTGAGGCAATCTGGCCAAGCATCTGATATAGTATGCCGTATAGGATGATTTACTTTGAGCATGTGAAGATTTCCCAGCTGCAACTAGCCAATGGTAAAGCCATTAGAGACTTGTTTTGTGTGTATGTGGAGATACACACACAAATGAGATCCTAAAAAGTATTCCACAAAAAGGAATTAGTGGCATTTAAAGAAATGGCTCTGAGGACATGGCTGAATACCAAAGAGTCTCATCGTTTCTTTGACATAAAGTTTTAAAACAGTAATATATAGAAATACTGATACTAAGCAAATATACTAATACTAATTTAGCAAATATTGCCAAAGCTTCAACTTTTGATTTCATGATGGATTGAACAGTTTTTGAATTTCCCTCGGGATTACCTTCCTTCACATTCCTTTGTGTACAGGACTTTCAGAAATGGGGACCTGATAAAGGAACTGACAACAAGCCCATGATTATTAATTCCATTCTGGTTACATGTCTATAATTTCACTTCAGAACTAGCAATAGCAAATACATGGAACTTTAATGGCAGTTATATACTTGATTTGAAAGACTCCAGGTATTATTGTTGGACCAGGGTCTTTAATTACTGCCTTTGTGTCCAAAGTAGAGGACACCCCAGTCCCACAGAATTGAATTCATTAGGAAAATCAGAGTGTGGGTTTAGGTGGTAATACTACTATTTGAACATTTCCAGTCCCTCCAATTCCAATTTCCACCCCACGAAGAGTCTTTTTAGACCTCAGCTCATGTGTCACAGGGCTAGTGATAACTAATAAAGATAAGTTTGGTATTCTACTCCCTAAGTGTATCATATGTCTTATAATGGAATGAAAATGCATATATACATTTTTAGAGACAGTGACTACCTCTGTTTCCCAAGCTGTAGTGCAGCAGTGGCATGATTATACTCACTGTGGCCTCAAACTCCTGGGCTCAAGCAACCCTCCTGCTGCAGCCTCCTGAGTAGCTGGGATTACAGGCATGTGTCGCTATGGCCGGCTAACTATAAAAAACTTTGGTTTTTTTTTTGTAGGAAACTGGGTCTTGCTGTGTTGTCCAGGCTGGTCTCAAACTCCTGGCCTCCCCAAAGTGCTGAGAGTACAGGCATGAGCCACCTTGCCAGGCCCCATTATCTTTATTTAATATAAATAGTGGGGGAATCTTTATATAAAATGGGATGGGCGGCCCATGTCTACTTCTTATCTTTTCTTCCCTGACATCTCTTACTTGGGGGACCTACTAATTCATTTTTTTTGTTCTAGATTAGACTTAAACAGCTGACACTTCACTTGTCGCATTGTATAGCTGAGACTAGAATGTTTATGCCGGACATCTCAATTTGGGAGGTCTTTGTAGGAATTGCAGTCCCTTCATAGAGTTCTTAAAATTATATGTGAAACCATGTGTAAATGTACATTTTTTAGAGTAGATTACCTGACTTTGATTAGATTTTCAAAGTGCGGGGGGTTCATGACCTGTGAAGATAAGAAGTACTGTCCTAGAATCTTATTCAAGACACATTTATCGGGTACCTTCTCTCTGTGAGGCACTAGTTGGATGCTGGTGCTACAAAAATAAGTCTTGGACTCTTTTCAGAATTTTGGCCCCATGTTTGTGGAGGAAATGGGTCCAGAAACAGCTAACTACAGAACAAACAATTAACAGTCCATAGGGTGCTGTGGAAGCATCTTACTGGCCTGAGGCTCAGGAAAGACTTTCTGGCATTAGGCTAGACTCTTGGGGTAACCTTGAGGCAAGATTTCCCTGAGGATAGAGGGATGATCAAAGAGAAAAAAGCTTTGAGAGTAGTAGGTGTCTAAAAATAATAAACTTAATAGCATGTAGCTGTTCTCTGGTGGTGGAGCATATGGTAGATGGGTCTGCTGCTCCGTATCTGGAGCCAGAAGAAAGCCCCTGAGAGCTAGATGCTGAGTCTCTTTGCCTGCCACTGCAGCCCTTCTTCCAGGCTGAGATCCTCCCTCTTCTCTTGGTGGGTTGCACTGGGGAGATATCGGAAACTTCAGTTTCCATTTGAGAGAGTGAAGATTGGAACAAAATTGTAAAACCTTGCTTCATTACATAACTCAAACAGTTGGTTTCGATTTTTCAACATTATAAAACATCAACCCAATTAGTTAAAAGATGCTTATTGTTTTTGTTTTTCATTGTGATAAACCTCATAAGGTTAATCAGAATTTTAGCTGTTAATAGCTTTGGGGTGTTTCTCCTCCGCTTAGTGCACATTTTTATGAGTTTTGGCAGATGCTCATAGTCATGTAACTGCCACTACAATCAATATACAGAACTTTTCCATCATCTCCAACCGTTTTCTTGTGCCCCTTTGAAATGGACTTCTTTATAGATTTTCCCTTAAACACGCAAGCTAAGCAGATCTTGCCTTTTTCTTAATTTATACATCCAAAAAAGAGGTCAGCCTTGCCTCCCCTCTGTTTTATGTCATCTTGCCTTTCTCTAGCCTTTTGTATAACTCGCCCATACCAGCCCTTTAACCTTTTATAGAACTTTGCTTTTATAGCCTCTGGCCTTTTCCCCATTCCCACCTTCATTTCTCTGGAGCTGTTCCAACTATGTGAATTACATAATTAAACTACCAGTGTAGGCTGATGCCTGTAATCCTAGCACTTTGGGAGGCCAAGGCAGGTGGATCAACTAAGGTCAGGAGTTTGAGACCAGCCTGGCCAACATGGCGAAACCCCGTCTCTACTAAAAATACAAAAATTAGCTGGGTGTGGTGGCAGGTGCCTATCATCCCAGCTACTTAGGAGGCTGAGGCAGTAGAATCACTTGAACCTGGGGGGCCGGAGGTTGCAGTGAGCTGAAATTGCATCACTTTACTCCAGCCTGGGTGAAAGAGCGAAACTCTGCCTCAAAAAAAAAAAAAAACAACAACTATCATTGTATTTTACACTGCTTTAATCACAGGCTATTCAATACCTCAGCATTTAAGGCTAGCATACAGCATAAGCAGGATGATGTAAGAGGCTGCGGGTTTTTTTTTTTTGTTTTTTCTTTTTTTAAGGCACTTAGGATTATAAGTTATTCTGAAACTTCTTTTGCCCACAGGTAGGTTAACAAGAAGGGAGATACAAGATGATTTTAGTAAAGAGTCCTTTGCTAAGGACTTTACTGGAACAGATTGTGATGTAAGCAGGTTGGTGTTTGGAAGTCCATTTCTGTTAGCATATCTTTCCAGCTCCCTGAGTCATCTACCTTTGTCCTTTCTAATCCATACTAAAGTGGAGTGTTCTTTTAAAACTATCTTCTTAGCTGATAAGGATATGGGTCAGATGTTCCACAAGGTTGACTAATTTTATGACTTCAGCTGACTTCTACAAAAAGGTGATGAATATACATACCTGTTTGTAGCGTTTGAATTTTTTTAAACCATCTGTGTATCACTTTTACCTTTTACACTCAAAAAATACTCAGAAGTCTTTGAACTTCTTAAAATTTCTATAAAAATTCTAGATTACAGTAAGGTTTAGGGAGCAGTTGGTACCTTCTCTTCATAGGTACCATCTACTTTGTAGGATCGTTTGCCATCTGTAACCACAGCGTTTTACTTATTTCTTGTTTTTTTAATCTGGGTTTTCTGCCAATTCTTTTATTGTCATCTCTTCTCTAGTTTTCTAGGTTTAAAGTGCACAGTTGGGAGCATTATAATTTTACATCTCTTTAGCATGTTGGAAATCGCTACAATTTTTAATGAAAGGGCAGTAGTTACAGGAGTTTGAGAGGCAAATATATCAAGAGGAAGAAACAAAATGCTGTAAGTAGGTTAACACATCAGCATTGAATAAGAAGCAACTTACAATATGTGTTTTAAAATCAACTTTTAATTTTAGAATAGTTTGATTTACAAAAAAGTTGCAAAGATACACTATTTTTAGCTAGAAACATTATAAAGCTATCCAAGCTAATTTGTTATCTGTATCTCATTTTTAAAATTCCCGCTGAGTCAAACGAAGGACAAGGTAATAACTAAGAGTACTGATGGAATTTTTCTTTCAAGGTCAAAAGTGAAAATATATAAAAGATAGCTGAGAAGAAACTTGGATGTTACCTATGACTAGACTAAATATGGAAAGAAGTAGAAGTAGGCCATTAAATACAGATTTCTATTTATAGATGGGCTTGTTTAAGACGGGTCTTTGTCCGGGCGCGGTGGCTCACGCCTGTAATCCCAGCACTTTGGGAGGCCGAGGCGGGCGGATCACGAGGTCAGGAGATCGAGACCATCCTGGCTAACACGGTGAAACCCCGTCTCTACTGAAAATACAAAAAATTAGCTGGGCGAGGTGGCGGGCGCCTGTAGTCCCAGCTACGTGGGAGGCTGAGGCAGGAGAATGGCGTGAACCCCGGGGGGGCGAAGCCTGCAGTGAGCCGAGATCGCGCCACTGCACTCCAGCCTGGGTGAAAGAGCGAGACTCCGTCTCAAAAAAAAAAAAAAGACAGGTGTCTTCATTGTACATAGTCCTAATGCTAACAGCAGATTGGAAAATATTCTCTTATTTCAAAAGAACAAGAAACACCATTTCAAAGGGTTTTTTGGTTTTTAATGAAGCAAAGCTTTAAGCATTTTTCCTTTTTTAAAACTTTGTAAAAAGCTGTGTATGCAAAGCTCTGTATTCTGTAGTGAATGATTATTGCCAGTGTTTGGGTACTCACATGTCAGGCTTTGTGCTGAATCCTTTACGTTTGTGATTTCATTTAATATTCATAACAGACCTGGAAGATAGGTACTATTATGTCATTTTACAAAAGAGGAAACTGAAGTTCAGAGTAAGTCACCTAAGAGAAGGGGCCCTGATGAACCAGGTAGATAGGCCCCCTAAGACCTGGTTCTTTGGTATCCTGTAGTAACAATAAGGAATACATCCCTATCTTTATCTCTAGTGCACCGAATGTGGCATACTTTATGTGCTTATCAACAACAGTAGTAATAACAATAGCAACAAACATTTATTCAGCACTAATAAGCATTCTTCTCAACTCTTCCACATGTGTTTTCTTACATGATACTCAGATAACTCTAGGAGCTCACTATTATCCTTTTTTCATAATGCAAGACACACTGGGGGCTGAGAGGGATTGAGTTATCCACACAAGTTTCCTTAGCTAATAAGGCAGAATTTAGGCCCAGGTCTACCTGAGCCCGCATTCCTAATCACTATGATGTATTGTAGAACACCCACCAGTTGCCAGCAATGTTTGAAAGAAACTTGAAAGTCTTTAAAGTATGGCCTTTCCATCAGTTCTCCATCTTTCCTTGAGTAGAGTAGAGCAGGCTCCATTCCTTCCTTTAGAGCCTAAAATACCCTCACTTCTCTTTGAAGTTCTTCCCACGATACATTTAACAAATATTTATTGAATAGCTACTGTGTGATAGGCATTGGGCACTGAGATACAAGTGAACAAGATAGTCAAGGGCCTAATACTAATACACCTCTATTCTAGTGGGAGAGATAAAACATAAATTCATAAATAAATAAAATAATTTAGAAAAGTAATTTCCCATCACTGCTCTTCTGGCCCAGGCTTACCCCCAACAGTCACATCTCCCTGTCTGAAGTCCTTTTTTCTGGTTTATCTGTAGTCACTATGTGAGGCTATCAAAGTCTCCTTTATTCATTATGTTTATTCTACAGACCTATCAAATACCCACTGTTTTATTTTAATTATTGGGAATGCAAAAATAAAGACAGTCACTCTCCTTAAAGAACTTAAAATTTGGACCATACAATGTTTCCCAAATTTTCCCATAGAAAATGAGTAGGGTAAATGTAAGAGGCCATTTAGTAGGGAAGGAGGCCGTGGCTGCCTCCAGCCCTGCCCAGCTGCCTAGAGGGCTGAAGGAATCAATAACACAGGCATACAATAGCAAGCCAGTTCTGAACTTTTGGTTTAGTGAGGAGATGTTTGCACAAAAATATGTTTATTGTGCCACTGGGTAATAGCTATGAATGTGGTTCAGGAGATATTTCACTAACAGGCTTCTACCTAGAGAGAATAACTGGTGTTCTCCATTCTCAGAATTCTTGGGTCTACTTTTTTTTTTTTCCCCCAAAGAGACAGGGTCTCACTCTGTTGCCCAGGCTGAAGTGCAGTGGTGTGACCATAGCTCATTGTTACCTTGAACTTGTGAACTCAAGGGATCCTCCTGCCTCGGCCTCTTGAGTAGCGGGGACTGCAGGCATGTGTCGGCACACCCACCTAATTTTCAAATTTTTGTAAAGACAAGGTCTCGCTATGTTACCCAGGCTGGTAACTCCTGGGCTCAAACGATTCTCCTACCTAGGTCTCCCAAAGTGCTGGGATTGTAGGTGTGAGTGACCTCACCTGGCCTCGGGTCTACGTTTTATTATGCATATGTTCTCCCACCAAAGTGAGTGGCTTGCTTACCGAAGTCAATTGTGCTTGTTCTCAAATGTGTTCATGCTAGTTATCTTGCTTATAATGACATAATATAATTAAACTTTATATAAACTAGTGAAATGGGTTTAAAAAAGCTCTTCCTATGAAAACTGAGTTGAATGCTTTGGGAAACTTGGATAAAGATGAATAGCAAAAAAAAATGTTGAATAGGTGTGACAACTAGGAAAGACTGGGAAAATTGCATTAATCTAGAGTGATTCTTCTGCATGCAGATTGTTTCACAAATGTCTAAGCTCTTGGTCCACTTGGAAGAAACTGAAACTGAAAATCACAGAATGCATATTATTGATGTGGTTTATATAAGAAAGATGACACACAGCTCTGGGTCAACAGATTCGTGCTATAAATAAGGAAAATACCTTGGTGAATGAATGTAGACTTATTTGTAAAAAGTTAAAATACTTAATGTATCTAAAACTTTTTCATGAGTCTATGCTTGCACTTATTTTTAAAATTAACTGACTACTTGTTCAGATGTTTTAAATAATTAAGTGGGTTTCTGGTATACGTGCTCAGTGTAGCAGGAGAAGGAGCAGCTGGTGAGTTGGTGAAGTCCTAATCAAGTTAAGGATAAGAGGTAATGTTAGAGCTCAGACTTGAAGTATGAGTAAGAGTTTGCCCAAAAAATCAGGGGTAGATACTCCAGGTTTAAGAGAATGTGGTATGCAAAGTCCCACAGGCATGAGAGAACAGAAGGTGCTCTAAGAACTATAATTTTTATAGTACTCCTGGAGAATAAGAATGCAAATAGGTGGGAAATGAGGGTAGGCAAGGTAAGTGGGGGCCATGCCGCAAGCTCATTGTCAATTGGGGGATCATTTTGGCTGAAATAAGAAGATGCTGGAAAACACAGGATGGACGGTCCTGTGCCTTCTAGCAGTCTAGGCGGATGTATTTTTTAGGAAGCAAGTAGGGAGTAGCTGTGCTTTAAATTCCTCAATCTGAAACCCCTAATTACATAGGAAATACAGATTTCTTGTGGTTCTTGGTCACTGTTACTGAAATGGCTACTTTGAAATTTCCCTGTTTTTTAATTTTTTTATTTTTAACACCATTTCTCAGGGATAGCTGAGCTTGTAGTTTAATTTCTGTATATTTATGTTGTTCATTGTGCGAATTTTTATAGTTTTAAAATCCCTAATTTTATGATAGAGAGCTATAATATTCTTAACCAAGTGCACAGTCAACACGTATCTGAGAAATTACTTCAAGCTCTATGTAAATCACTAAAAAATCCTACCATTACAAAGACCACCTGCATATACATTTTGAATTCATTCTGCCTACAGTGTATTTAACACTTTTTTTCCAATTTGTTAGTAATGGCAGTGAGATAAAAAAACAGACTTAAGAGATTTGTCCTAGCCTCATTACTCCTTAGCCATGTAACATTGGGCAAGTTATTTAACTGCTTTAAGTCTTGGTTTCCTTACTCATAAAAAGTAGAAGTAATAAAAGAACCTACTTTATAGGATTTTAGTGAGGATTATTGACAATATTCATAAAAGCATTTACTATGTGCCAGGCATTTTGGCAAAGGCTCAACCATAGCAAAGGTTGCTATCATTACACATTCAACAAATATTTATGAAATACCTCCTCTATGTCAGGTATTATGCTGGGCACAGTAAAAACAATGGAATTAAGAGTCTAGATTGTGCTTCTTTTTAAAATTCTATAACTTTCATATTTATTATTTGCCTTTGGTTTTAAATGTATTTTTATATATTTATCAGTGTACTTAATTTGATGTATGTTTCATATATTATTCATGAATAATTTAATACTTTGTTTTTATTTTTAGCAAAATATTCTATCAAATGTGTTGTTAGTCTGCAGTTTTCATTGTATTAAATAAACTCATCTATCCTAACAAATTTTTGTTATTGCAAAGATACACTTTAGCTAATTCTTTAACCTTCAGGATTGCAGGAGGCCTCTACTCTGTCAGTGAGAATAAACAACATTATGAACATGCTTAGGTGACTATTTTGTTTAATGAGTTTTACTGAAGGATATCTAGATTCACATACTGAAAGCCCTAGGTTATATGTAGAATTACTTTTAACCAGCGACTCCAACCACGTTTATAGGTTTTATGTCTACCAAACTCAAGATAAATATAAGAGGTAGGCCTTGTCTTAGAGGACTATTGTAGCTATTAAAATAATTAAGTACCCGTTTTCATATTGTATGGAGGTGGAGATGTTTAAAGAATTGGTATGTGTTCATTATGTGGTGTTTAGTGGGCCAAGGAGGCTTTGCACAGTATCCTTGGCATTAAGTTGTCAAAGTTTAGGTGAAATTTTAGGAAGGATGGTTGATGGCCATCATAGGATCTTTGATCATTTATCATTAAGCATGGCAAAACCTTGGAAATGAAATGTCTTTTCTTAATTTTTTGATGGTGGAAAATAAGACAGTGGATTCAGTTAATCACTTCAAGGAAATATTGTAGTTGACGGTAGTGTGAGCGTATCAGCGTCTGTTACTTCTGGGGATTCTCTTATAGTTGGGTAGGTTGGTTCTGATTTTTTGCTGTTATTAAAACCGTGTAATGAATGTAAAACTTTGCATTTCTGACTTTTCTAAGAATAAATGTTCAGAAATGGTGTTTTCTTCAGAGGATATGAACTTTTTAAAGGTTTTGTTTTGTATTTCTGATTGCTTTCCAAAAAGAGTATATCAGGCTGGGCTCAGTGGCTCACACCTGTAATCCCAGCACTTTGGGAAGCTGAGGTGGGCAGGTCACCTGAGGTCAGGAGTTTGAAACTAGCCAACATGGTGAAACCCCGTCTCTACTAAAAATACAAAAATTAGCCAGGCGTGGTGGCACGTACCTGTAATCCCAGCTACTTGGGAGGCTGAGGCAGGAGAATCACTTGAACCTGGGTGGCAGTGCGCTGAGATCACGCCATTGCACTCTAGCCTGGGCGACAAGAGTGAAACTCCATCTCAAAAAAAAAAAAAAAGTATATCAATTTGCACTCCCATTCATATTAATTTGTTGGTCCAACAGCTGTTTTTTGAGCACCAACTGTATGTATATTAGTAGAGAACCATAATGATAAAACCCTCCATTCATCTAGTTTCTAGTTTACAATCTAGTAAAGAAGTGGACAATAAAAAATATGTAACGTGATTTCAAGTAGTGATAAGTGAAATGAAGAAAAAGAAAGATAAAGGAACAGAGAAGAAGGGGTAGAGGTAATATTTTAGATAGGCTGGATAGAGAAGGCCTAAGTTGACATTTGAGTAGAGAACTATAGTCTGTTTTATTGCCAATCTCACTGTATTTATTAAAGCATTTAATATTATCACTTTAAAACATACTTGCCAGTTGAGATGAAAAATATTTTTAAATTTCCAGATTTTTCTTTAGATTTTTATTTATTAACGTGATCTTTTTTCCATTGGCTGTTGTATTAACTGCTGTTTGAAACATGTAATAGAGAACTAACCTTTTATTTGTAGTAATTGGTCATTGGATTTTGAATTGCTATGATGCTTTAATATAACAAAAAGGCACACTATTCAAGTTTGGCTTCCTAGAGAGGACAGTGCAAAATTTAGACTGAAAATAAGTGACTTTTAATAAGATTCTGGTTCGCAAATATTTGCTTAGAATTTTACTAAGGCGGACTTTAGTAACTGAAGTAGCAGATTATATTGAAGGATATTGAGCATGAATGATTGCGTTAGTACTAGTGTATGTAGTTGTTTGGAGGACAGTGTTGGTGCCAAGATTTCTAACTAGCTCTTTGAAAAGACCTGTTTACTTACATGTAAAAAATGTTACCAATTTTTGCTTTTGGACTGTGAGGGCTCATCCACCACTGGAAAAATTGCCTTTATGTTTTCCTTTCCACAGGTTAGTAACATTTATTTTAGAGTAATTAAAATTAATTTTTTTTTTTTTTGAGACAGAGTCTCGGTCTGTCACCCAGGCTGGAGTGCAGTGGTGCAATCTCGGCTCACTGCAAGCTCTGCCTCCTGGGTTCACGCCATTCTCCTGCCTCAGCCTCCCGAGTAGCTGGGACTACAGGCGCCAGCCACCACGCCCGGCTAATTTTTTGTATTTTTAGTAGAGATGGGGTTTCACCGTGTTAGCCAGGATAGTCTCTATCTCCTGACCTTGTGATCCACCTGCCTTGGTCTCCCAAAGTGCTGGGATTACATTTGTGAGCCACTGCGTCTGGCCCTACAATTAATTTTTAAAAACCCCAAAGATACTGGAGTTAATAGCTGGGAAAATAAAAATATGTACTTGATTTGATTGTTTGCTTTGCTTATAATTTATAAGTGGTAGAAGACAAAAAACTTTCTTAGGAAATTTACTTTTCCAGGCTTGTGATATGTGATTGTTCATTCTATTCGTTTATTACAGAGGGATTGCTTTGTAATTCCTGTACTAATTTTATGACCTATAAAATTTCTTATGCAAAACAAAGTTTTCTATTTAGGTTTTCTTTCATCAAACTTGTATATAACATCTGTTGATCCAATATTTTATTTTTTGAATTAAAGTAGTGGGTGGTTGTAATCTGGTTTCTAATCAGTGATCAAACCACTTTTATTTTAAACTAAGGATTTAAAAGTAGGACAAGAAATAATTTTCGGAGAACAGATTTCATTCATTAATAGCTGTTTGTTTCATTCATTTATTCGCTTATTCACAAATGTTTGAGTGCTGCCAACACTGGGAAGCTAAGCCATTAGTAGTTTAAAGGTGATGAATGTGGTGGGGAGTATCAGGTGGCAGTCACTGCCTTTATGGAGTTTACAGTCGTATAACAGAGCCAGAGAACTTAGCAGGCAGTTTGGAGACTGTAAGAATTGCTGTGATAGGAGGCGGTAGCGCCCGAAGCCAAGAGCTGCACCAGATTCACTACTAGGGCTGAAGGTCACAAATGGCTTCTAAAAAGTGATACTTTTGCCATTTGGTTCTTGAACTCCTTGATGGGGCATACATGTGTGACTGCATATACACACTTACACAAAATATTTTTTTAATTAAATTTTAAATTGTAAAATACACATAACATAAAATTTACTATCTTAATTATTTTAAAATGTATCCTTCAGTGTTGTTAAGTATATTTGTATTATTTGGCAACCAATCTTCACAACTTTTTCATCTTGTAGAACTGAGACTCTTTAGCATTAAAGAACAGTTCCCCATTCCCTTCTACCCCCTCTCCCCTACTCCCCTGGCAAGCACCATTCTGGTTTCTGTCTGTGTGAATTTGATTACTTTAGATGACTTACTAGTGGACAAAAGCCTTTTTTTTTTCCTCCTTGCTCTTACCGCCCAGGCTGGAGTGCAGTGGCGCAATCTTGGCTCACTGTAACCGCTGCCTCCCAGGTTCAAGCAAATTTCCTGCCTCAGCCTCCTGAGTAGCTGGGATTACAGGAATGCGCCACCACATCCAGCTAATTTTTGTACTTTTAGTAGAGACAGGGTTTCGCCATGTTGGCCAGGCTGGTCTTGAACTCCTGACCTCAAGTGATCTGCCCATCTCGGCCTCCCAGTGTGCTGGGATTACAGGCGTGAGCCACTGTGCACGGCCACAAAAACCTTTTTAAATCTCAAGTTTTCTTTCTGTTGTTTTGAAAATTGCCTGATTTCTGTTACCAATTACATATTACTGGTTTTGCTTTCCTGGAGAAATTTGAGAACGTACAAAAGCCTAGGGGGTTGTTTATATGGCAGCGTTCTTGCCAGTGGAAGCATGAAGCCAACATATAGCCTTAGAGAGACCCTCTTTTCTCTGGCCATCCTGAGGCATCTCAGGCAGTATGGAGCTATTTTAGGAGAAGCATGGTTTGAAAAGGGAGAAATATTATCAAAACTTGGGTTTTTTCCACAAGGCTTTCTTAAACCAGGGGTTGGCAAACATTTTCTGTAAGGGGCAGATAGTAAATATTTTAGGTTTTATAGGCCATACAATCTATTGGGATGATTACTCAATTCAGCCATGGTAGCATGAAAATAGCCGTAGACTATATGTAAACTAATGAGTATGGCTATGTTCCAATAAAACTTTATGAAAACAAGTGGCAGCTCTCAGACCATAGTTTGTTGACCTCTGTCTTAATATCCTCAGGCTACACATGACTGGAGAGAAACTTTGGCTGAAGCCCATGTCAGGGAGATCATTCAGCTAGTTCATGACTTGAAACCTAGAAATTCAATACTATATTTCATCAAATTTGGGCCATTGATTATAAGTTACACGTTTTATGTACCACTAATAAAGAAAAGAAATCAATTAATTGTAAGAACCTATTGGTTATATGGTGGATCCTGCTTTCAGAAATGTTAAAATGTTGGGTATGGGTGAGGGAGTGTGTCTGAATCAGTGAAGTAGTAATAATACCAGCCAACATTTGAATATTTACTGTGGGGCCAGGCACTTTGCTAAGCACTTTATATGCATTATCTCATTTATCTTCATAACAAATTAATGAAGTAAATGAAAAAGACTTAGAGCAGTTAAATAATTTGCCATAATAAGTGGTGGATTCTAAGAAACCCAGGTAGCCTGGCATTAAAGCCTGTGTTCTCTCTCAGTTACTATACTTTACTGTCTCATTCGATTTAAAGGAGGCTTTTTGTCAAATGATATCATTCATGCTGGAATTGATGTAGTTTACTGAATCGGGTCATGGAGGAAACAACAACTACATAATTTCCCTTTAGCATGTCCTTGCAATTTCAGACATTTCTCAGTGCAGCCAGCTGTTGCATGCTGGTGCCCTCAAAAAAAAAAAAAAGAAAAAAAAATTTATGAACCTCTTCTGAAAGTGTTTTTTAAATGATAACATGTCTAAGCCAAGCAAAACATGCTGGACGAGGTGTTGGTGCTCTGTATGCCAGTAGAGTGTCTGTGATGCTAGCCAGGACTTCTGGTCCTGCTGCAGAGGAGGAGAGTGAGTTCCACATATTACTGTAATTCACCTTCTTCTGCATCTGTGAGCCTTACATCCAGTATGGTGAAACCCTGTATGAATGATGCAGACTTCTGCAAAGATGACGTTATTGACTTTCAAAGAAAGAGGACACACATGAACCACTCAGCTCTCAGTCTTAGAGAATTCTGGTGTTTGTAGCACAGGCTGCATACGACTAACAGAACAAAAGTTGGGGGAGCTTGCTTTTGAGCACTTTACGGTTTTCAGCACTTGTGACCATCAAAAAGAAAAGTCAAAATGGAATGGCAATTAAAGATGGTATGCATGTAATCATCTCAAACCACATCACGCATCAGCTTCTTATTCAAGCCAAACAGAAGCCTTCTCATTGAAACTTAGTTTGGAGAGAGGTAAAGCTTATTTTTTACTCTATTTGCACATTAGTTTTCACTGGGAAATGAATGCTTCTCTTACTAATATTAATTTTATATTCTGTGAATGACATTTCCAATGTAGTGAAGTAAATTGTAAGCAAACATTTTGTTTTTTTAGGGGTGGTGAACTAGCCTGAAAGAGGCTCCATTATTTTATCTTCACAAGTACCTGTTGGCTCATAAAGCCGTAAATCGCCAGTCTTAGCTGGGATGTGGAAGAGAAAGAAAAAGTAGTTGATGAAGTGAAGTTGTATGAGAGGAAAAAGTGCAAGGCCTTACAAGCAAGAGATGTGGTATGTTAGCGAACCCAATGCTCCATGTTCCTGTAGCAGCATGTTAGGGGGAGTAGAAGAAAGAGTGGAAGGTAAAAAAGGTCAAATCATTAAGGACCTTGCAAACCCTGTCTTCCGGTTAGGATTAGATTCAGCTACATAGAATAGAGAAACCCAGAATAACACAGTAGATCTGGAGAGAGGCAATCCAGAGTTAGTAAGACAATTATGTGGTAATCAGAAACTTGGGTTTCTCTGTCTGGCTGCTCTGCCGTCCTTAGAGTATCTCCTCATTGTCCAGATGGCCACCAGCCTGAACACTATTCATCATGCCTCTAGTCCAAACAGCAAGAAGAAGGAAGATGGCACAGACCCTGCCCTTTCACAGAGACTTCCTGGAAATCTTTTAATTCACTTCTAGTTAATCATATTGACCAGAACTTTGGCACAAATAGCTGCAAGGGAGGCTGGAAATGGAGTCTTTTATTCTGGATGGCAGTGTGCCCAGCTGAAAGTCAGGGTTCTAAAGTGAAAGGGGAAAAAAATGATGTTGGGGTAGGCCGCTAATAATTTCTGCCATGCCATGCCAGTGCTTTATTTTATGAATGATGCAATAAGGAGGGAAACATGCTCACATTCTTTTTTAAGAGATTGCCACTTGAGAGATGGAGGGTGGGTTGGAAAGAGGTAAAGGATCATAGAGACCACTGCAATAACACAGGTCATGAGACTGACAGGACTTGGTCATTGATCACATATGAGCAGGCTTCTGTCTTAGCAGCTGAGTATGTTAGGTTGCCGTGGAGACAGGAGTAATTGAAGCTGATTGCGTAGAAGAGGAGGTCTACTTAGAATGAGATTTTCAAGGAGCAGGCAGAAAGAGGAGGAAAACAGAGTATGGTGTTTCATAGGTCAAGGGTAATAGAGCACTTCAAGGTTTAGGGAGTGTTCTGTTGTGTCAGATGTATCTGAGAGTACAGATAAGAAGTACTGATGTTATTGATAGGATTTAGCAACTTAGCAAAGTGGGAGGTGTTTGGGTCATGGGAACGGATCCCTCATGCATGACTTGGTGCTGTCCTTGTGGTAATGAATGAGTTCTCGCTCCATTAGTTATAGCAAGAACTGATTGTTTAAAAAAAAAAAAAGCCTGGTACCTCCCTCCCTTTTTTTCTTGCTTCCCACCATGTGATCTCTACAAACCAGCTCCCTTCTGCCTTCTACTATGAGTGGAAGATTCCAGAGGTGCTCACCAGAAGCAGATGCTGACACCATGCTTCTTTCTTGTACAGCTTGCAGAACCGTGCACCAAATAAACCTCTTTTCTTTATAAACTGCCCAGCCTCAGGGATTCCTTTATGGCAACACAACCGGACAAAGACATTATTCTAGGTATGACTTTTCTGTTACAAAGTAAATTTGTGGGATCTTTCAAATGATCCAGATTTTTGGTTATTACCTTTAGAAATGTGAAATAGACAATACATGAAAGTGACTAGCACAGAATTTGGCACACAAACCCTGTGCAGTAAGGGTTTAGTGAATAAGCCAGTGTTCTTGGAACACTTTCTGTACATATGGAGTGGCATTCCTAATTTAACTGTTTACACAGCTCATTTTCCTTCAGGCAAACTTGCTTTTGTTGAAAAAAAAATTCTTTCAGATTGCAATAATCATACCCTTGTGAAGCATACAGGGCAGGTACTGTTAGCTTGCTTTGGGTGTTTGGCAGTGTCTCCAGGAATAGCACAAATATGCTACCAAGAACTGGGTTATCCTATTACTAATGGGAACAGTGTGTCTATGACTGTGTGATGAATTTGGCTTTTCTTCTAACTGGAAACTAAGTTGTGAACAAACTTGGCAAGGTACAGATCATGGTAGATAGTTTTAAAAAGATCTTTTTAAAAATCTCATTCCACTTTCTGCAGAAAAACTAGATTGACATCCTAGAGGGCTGAATGTTGTTTAGCGCATGTTCTTTAGTAGATTGCCAATTACTTTCTTTCACTTATTCCCCAGAGGATGTTAGCTATTTGGCCAATTCTTTTCCACCAGTGAGAAGAGAACATGAGTGGCCTGGCTTCCTCTGGACTTTTTGCCAGGAGCCTCATGCGGTTTACCCCATCTCACCTGTGAAGTTTTCCCTCCTGTCTGTTTAGTTGCAGTAGAGGTCTTAGAACACTGAGTTTTATTCATGTTTTGGGAAAGAGAGAAACAGGGTGATTAGAATTGAAAGCACAAAGATCGCACTGGTGACTGACTAAAGTGATTCAGTCAGAGTAACATTGAGGCTGTATCTGGTAGTATGTGATGTTCCCTGTGTTGTCTCTGAACACTAGGCATCTTTGCTTGAGTAAATGTCTTTGTGCATTCTCCTGGGGGAGCTAAGTAGACAAAGTGGAAGGCAGGCCTAAAACTTGTCTCTGTGACTAGGTGTGTCCAGTGTGACTTTAGCTGTTGCTAAGCAATTTTCTAACACATATGCCCTTGGCTTGTTGAACTAAACCAAGCTCTGTGGGACTGCTTGGTTAGGTGCCTGGTAGAGGGTGTGAACAGTGTCACCGAGAGAGCACCTCTGCTGATAATAGGGTGATTTATGTGATGGAAAGCTGTACTTACCACCAAATTTAACGTGTAATAAGCTTTAGACAGAAAGTGTCCTGGCTTCCTGGAATCAAATGACTAGTACCTTTGTGCACACCCCTGTGTCTGTTGAGGGGTGGTGGTGGTTGGGGCTGGGTATGTCAGGAAACATCAATGAAAGACCTCCCCTGGAGGCTTCCAACAGTGACGTTATCTTGACCAGTTTAAATATTTCTCCCGTCTTCATACCCTGTTACTTCTTTCTTTCCTTTCCACAGTTATTCTGAGAGTCTTCTGTGGTTAACAAATTCCTCAGCAGGACCTGCATTTAATTAGCTGCTTTTAAGTGTTAGATATAGCAAGACAAGAAGGTATTATTGAAAGCATCACATAAAGAACCGTGGTTCCTTGACATTTTAAGAGGTGGGGTGGCTTTCTGTCCCCTTAACTTAGCATGCAAGGTTATAAATACAACACATCACAGAGAAATCTGGCACTTACTTGAATGGTAAATAAGTCTCTGTATTGTGAGTTGCCAGGGCCTGTTCCCAAAAGTCTTTATTGACTTGGTTTTTGAATTCTTAATGTTGTCCGTGGATCAGCTCATTTTATTTTATTCCAAATATTTGAACAGTATTCAGAATTACATTTTAAATTCAAACTCAGTTTCTTAAGATGCCAACCTTGGGGATATTCGACTTAAAACTAGAAGTATATTTAGTATACCTTTTGGCTGAAGGCCAAATGGCCTAGTATTAAAAATCAGTATGAGGCTGAGGATCTATATCACCATCATAGAATAAGTTTTTGGGATAACAAAGAAATTGCAGTTGTTACAGTTCTATTTAGAAATTTAGTATCCAAGCTTTAAAATGTTGATGTTACAGTGCAAGAACAATAGTTCATCAGCATGGTTATCTGGTAGGTTGCTTTTGCAGTCACCATAATGCACATCTATAACAGTAAATGGACTTACTTTGGTCAATGGAGGTTGTTGGAGGAGCAAGATATTTTCCAACTATTTTTGCTAGTATTGAATGTGCTGATTATGATGTAGCTGCCATGATGTCAAGTTTTCCTTCCTCTCTAATAGTAACTAACTGAAGTGAAGCTCTGTCCTCTCAGTATTTTGAGCTTGTAAATTTCATTAATTTATGGCAATGATGCCATTTCCTTGAAGTTGTCTCACAAACTGAAGTTTTGTGCATGTTGACAGATAATTTCTGAATACTTTCTCATTACCTTATTTTGTGCGCGTTTTCAAAAATATTTCAGCATGCACTTGTTCCTTCACACAATCACTTGACATCTTAGATTTTGGATCTAGAAATTTGGTGGTGGAGTAATGGCTCTCATGACAAGTGTGTCTCTGAATATCAATTTTCATTGCATAAACATAAATTTTTACATTTTGTCGAACAGAATGAGTGGAAGATCTTCACAGCTTATCTTGTAAGAAGTCTACATGCTTAGGACACATAAGTTGGTTATTTCTTAGCAGGTTCTGGCGATTGAACTGTTAGTAAGTCCTGCTATGTTGGTTTTGTTACTTCCAAAGCATAATTTTGGGACTATTTTTTTGTGCAAACAGCCTATATAAAATGTAATAAGTGCTGTTCCATCTTGTGTGAACATCTCATATAAAGCAAATTGTTCTCTGTTAGCTTGTCTTTGAAGCAGAATGAGAGTGGCCCACCATCTCTTAGCTCATAGCCAGCAGGTGAAAAGTGTGAGTGAAACACTGAATGTTGGTGATTCCTAAATCATTCTCTCACCCTATTTGTCACTGGTAATTGCATAACTTTTATCTTTAATATTTCTTCAATCAGATATGTTTTTAGCATTGTTGAATTGATCATTGTATTTTGCTTTCACACTTAAAAAAGGCTCTGATTATGTCTCCATGACTAAGTACAGGGAAAAAAAAGCAGCACATTTAATTTCATTAACTAAAATTTATAATAAAACTTTCCAGTAACATGTTTCTACAAGGAACTTTGTACCTAGGACTCAGAACTTGGGCAAATATTTGTTTTGGCAGTCTATTTGTGTAGCCTCTCAGGCTCAAGCAATCCTCCCACTCCAGCCTCCCACTGAGTACCTGGGACTATAGGTGTGCACCACCATGCTCAGGTAATTAAAAACAGTTTTTGTAGAGGCAAGGTCTCACCATATTGCCCAAGCTGTTCTCAAACTCCTGGGCTTAAGTGATCCTCCTGCCTCAGACTCCCAAAGTGTTGGGGTTACAGATGTGAGCTCTTGCATCCAGCCAGAACTTTCTATTATTTATGGTGTGTGGATCAAAGCTGATTTAGCATGAATACATATGATTTTGGAGTTCTATTTTCTCCTGGTGAAATTTTAAGGCAGCAAGGTTGACATTTGGTTTTTAATTCACTTTCACTGGAGGTAAAAAAAAAAATTCCTGTTAGTACTTTTTCTTGATGACTTATGTCCTAAATCAAATTAAATAGCTCAAAATTAAACATGGTTCCTAAAGCTCACTTTGTTTAATGCTATGAATGTTAGTATACCAAACATTTCTGTAAAGATTAGAATTAAGGTGTAGTCTATAGAGTTTTCTGCCTCACATTATTATTTAAATTTGTATAAATATTTATTCCCTCAAAAAGGGAATATTTTCCTAAAGATACCTATCTAATGTACTGAGTTTTATGTTTATTGTCATTCTGTTTTCCAACTTATTGAATTATTTGAAAACATTAATTGTTATGTATAAAATTAATAGCTTTCAGAATTATTGTAGCATTTTTACTTTTATAATAAGCATTTATACTTTGATAAAATATTGATGTTACATGAAAATTTTCACTCCAAGTTACATCTAGATAATGTTTACCTCTATTTGAAATAGAATATTCAAATAACAACAAACCCAGTGATATGCCTTGTTTAAATTCCTGATATTGTAATGACAAGATGGGTCATACTTTATAGTATGATTCAATTTATTTAAAAGTTTTGAGACAAAATGGCGTACAATATTGTTACACACATAGGTGGTAAAACTATAGAATAAAAGTCCAGATGATGGTTACCCGTAGGAGTAGAAGAGGAATGTGATTAGGGGCAGATGCATGGCAGTGTTCCTTTTTTAAAAATGTTATTCTTTCAACTGTATATATATATTTTATAAACTTTTGTGTATGTGATGTACCACAATTAAAAATTTTAGGTAAAATTGGAAGACAGGCGTGTCCTACCATGTGGAAAATTGCTTCTATGTACTCTATTTTTTTTAAAGTGTAGTCAAAACATAAATAGGTAAGACTATCTCTGAACTAACAATTTTACCTAAAATGAATGTATGAACTAGGAGTTTTCGGTGATTTTCACACCCTTGTGAGACCTCTGTAAATATTAGGTTCTTGCTAGGAAGAGAAAAATAACTGATAAATGGAAATTCTTGGCTTTTACAAAATAATTGGGAAATAATTGGCCTGATCCTATTTGCTGACTCTTCTAAACTAATAATAGACTACTTACAGCCATGATCACAGTGGTCTTTCTTTCCTTCCTCCCCTCTCCCTTCCTTATCCTCCTTTTTTTTTGATTGGGTCTCATCTGTTAAATGGATGGTCACAGTTATTCACCTTGCAGCTGGGTAGCTGGGTAGCTGGGACTACAGGCATGCACCACCATGCCTGGCTAATTTTTGTATTTTTTGTAGGGATGGGGTTTCACCATGTTGCCCAGACTGGTCTCAAACCCCTAGGCTGCCTTGGCTTCCCAAATTGCTGGGATTAGAGGTGTGAGCCACCGCATCCAGCCTGTTTCTTTTAATGACTGGTTGCTTTCAGTTGCTGGGCTAGAAAAGATTATAAGCTACCCTGTTGTATCAGGGTGACAAAGGTTCTGCTGTCATCTACTCTTATTTTTCTAGCAGTGTGGCACTTAAATTGTAAGTTTTTCTCTCCTAAGCAATATTACCAGTTTCTTTGAAATGCTGAACAAATGATGGTCATGGCAGTAGAGTCAAATCAAAACATCCTTCAAGGATTGTCAACTCTGCAAGTTGCTTTTTGTGTGTGTTGGGGGGCCAAGTTGTTATTGCCCACCCCTGCATTGTCCTCACCTGGACCACGTGCTGCAGGGGAAGCGATCAGTGTGGTCTGCGTTCTTTCCTGCCTGTCTCCTCTTCCTTGTCATTTCACATCCCAATATTTATGTAGCACCCCCTGGAGTGCCCACAGGCCTGTCCCCTCCTCTTATCTTTTCTGTAACCATCCCTTATTTTGGTTCATGAATATGAATGGCTTTAGAAAGCTACTTAGCAGCACTTACCAGGAAGATTGACAGTCCTACCACGAGGAAAGAATTGATAATTAGTGATGATTGGAGCAATAACAAGTAGAGAGCCTTGGAGAAGAGTGCTTCATGTTCTTCTGTATTTACACCAAACAAGAAAGTGTATTATTAATCTGCACTTGGCAGTTAACATAGTATATTGCAGGGTAGAAGAAATAAGAACCACAGACTAGTTTTTTTGTGGAAAGCTGTTAAAAACAAGAATTTTGTCATCAGGAGGCTACATATGATATATGTATGTATGTTCATCTGACCAAGCATAAAGAGATTTTTGCCTCCATAGGCTTAGATCACTGGAATGTGAGCCTGTCCAGTTCTTTCCCAGTCACACACACACACACACACACACGTTCCTACAATAGCAGAACAAGTAACAGCTAATGTCCACAAAGCACTTATGGGATAGTTTTATTTTTTTCAGTCCATTATGTGTTAGCTGTCCTACACAATTCAGCTGTCCTGAAGAGTCAATTGGAGGACCTATTCCATTAAAGCAAAATAACAGCAAACATGTCACATAAATGGATAGAAAATACACTGTGATCTTTCTGAAAGGTTTCCTTGTTAGTGTAAGATGTTTAGACTTGCTTGTTCCTCTGCTTTGAAGAAAAGAATCTGGGCCTCTGCTGTAAGTTGTGTCACTGTTCCTTTCCTATAAGGGAGAAGTTATAGATTAAGGCCCTCTGCTCACAGGAATAGATGAGGATGCTAGGAGGAGATTGAGTTGGGATTTTCTTCAGCCCCACCTCTTGCCCTTTCCCTCCCTTCCAGGGCATTTCTTAGAACAGTGACAACACTTCATTTTCCAGTATTGGCTTTTGTATGGTGACACCTGAAAGTTAAATTCTTGAGGAGGGAATTCTGTCCTTGTGCATACCTAGAAGTTTGACAAAAAGTCTATGCTACCTTCCTCTGAAAGGCAGACTTACAACTGAATAGAGGAGAATGGCAAAGAACAAGTGTGTTTTGGTATTTGCCTCCTGTGGAGGAAGGAATAATGTGTAATTTTATATGTAGTTCTCCAGAATTGAAGTAGAGCCACAGTACAGCAGAAATATTTAGACTTGATGATTCTAAATACATGACTTGATCATTTGCTATGTTGATGCAAATTGGGAATTCTGAGTGTTTGAAGATACTCCAAGAGATCTGGATGTTCTTAACCAGCCAGACAATATATAGGGCCTACAACATTTTCCCCCTTCTTGTACTCCATTGTAAAGTAAATGATCCACTGAACTACTGTGTGCAAGGGAAGTTGCCTGTTAAAGTACTTGATTTTGAAAACCACAAGGGCCTATGACATTAAAGAAAAGTTGATTAAAACTTTCCACAGAGAAATCGAAACTCTTCATGGAAGCATGGAAATAACCCTGGGATTGATATGCTTTAACATCCCTTAAAGCTGTTTAAATTACTCCTATAATGTTATTTTTCTTTCAGATTCAACCCTATGAAAAGATAAAGGCCAGGGGCTTGCCTGATAATATATCTTCTGTGTTGAACAAACTAGTGGTGGTGAAACTCAATGGTGGTTTGGGAACCAGCATGGGCTGCAAAGGCCCTAAAAGTCTGATTGGTGTGAGGAATGAGAATACCTTTCTGGATCTGACTGTTCAGCAAATTGAAGTGAGTAACAATTTAGCCTTTCTCATGAGATACTAAAATAGTTTTTAGTTTTTAAGTTATCATAAATGTTATATTATAAAATGTAGCAGATGTGAATTTGAGCTACCCAAAGAGCTTGCTATCTTTAGTGTCTTTATTGGTGGAAAAAAGGTTTAGTGTTCTTAAGGGCAAATCCTTAAGGTTATGTAAAGGCTTTTGATCTTAAATAGCACCTGTGGTTGTTGAAATCTCTGGGTCTGTTGAGATTCTCTTTTGATCTCCCACCTCTCTCTCTACCCACTTTCTTTCTGGTGGCAGCCTTCATCAAGGCTGGGATGATCTCGCTTTATTAACCTCTTTTGGGAGGGTGGGGAGGATGTTGTGTATTTGGCTGCAGGCCATGCATGCTAAGAACTGTTCTTGGCTTCTGTCTTACGACAAAGTCATTAATCGTATACCATAAGCTCTTCTGGGGCAGTGGCCTTATTTTTTCTATCTCCTTATCCTATTGCCTAGTATGGTGCTGGCAACTATAATCCTAATGCAAGTTGTAGCAGTGGCTAACATGTATTCAGCACTTATTGTCCACCAGGTATTATTCTGAGCTCTTTATATGAATTTACTCATTTGTTTCTCTCAACAACTCTGTGAGGTAGGTACTGTTATCCCCATTTTACCAATGAGGAAACCAAAGCACAAGAGGTTGGTTACTTGCCCAAGGTTCCCAAGCTAGTTAGTAAGTGCAGAATTAAAATTTTAACATAGGGCAGTCTGACTTCTAAGACCCTGTTTTCTTCACACTCTGCCGCCTCTTAGCTCTTCTGAGGTTGAAAAGATTTCAGTCGGGGTGTGATTCAAAATTTTTTATCATTAATTTTGAGAGTAGGGAGCCATGTCTTTGTCACATTTGTACTTTCATCCCTACAGAGACGTTAACATAGAGTAAATGCTTAATCAGCAGTTGCCTACCCAGTGAGGCCACAGAACACTGTGGCTGTACACAAGCTCCAGACTCAAACTGCCTGGGGTGGGGAGGTGGGGGTCCTGTCTCTGCCATTGCCAGACCCACCACCTATCTGGGCCTTAGTTTAGACATCCGTAAAATGCAGACAGTAGTTTCTATCTCAGAGGATAGTGATTTAATGAGCAAGTGCATGGTGAATTGCTTAGCAAAATGTCTGGCTCATGCTGAGCAGTTTTTTGTCAAATCTGTATATTTGGCTACATACAGATGATGTTTTAGATATTTTGTGATTTAACCATTAAGAACTAATTTTGCATATTTGAGCAAAAGAAAAGTGAGTCTGGGTAATCTAATTGTCATTTTCCTCCCTAGCATTTGAATAAAACCTACAATACAGATGTTCCTCTTGTTTTAATGAACTCTTTTAACACGGATGAAGATACCAAAAAAATTCTACAGAAGTACAATCATTGTCGTGTGAAAATCTACACTTTCAATCAAAGCAGGTACAATGAGTAAAAAATTAACTCTGGGTATGTTACTCCTGGGAAAGGACTTCTTGTTTATAACAGAGCAGTTTCAAGATGTACAGGTACCAAATATTGATGTTCACAAGTGTTTGATGTCCATAAAAGCTAAGCGTTTTTTGATGTGTGATTGTTATAATCACTGTGGTTCTCTAACTTCTAGTTCTTAAAATTCAGTCTGCTTGAGACTCCGTTCCATGTCCAGAATATTTGGGGATAGCTTAAGCCTTTGCTTTCTGAGAGCATATTTGGTCTCTAGGTGGGTCTGTGAAAATCTTTTTATATTCCTACATTATTGATGACCTTTCCTATGGAAAGGAATTTCTTCAACATCTTTTATGGGCTTGGGGTAATTTAATAAATTCTGGAGGAAGTCTTTGGGGAATAGTGAGTAAAAAGTAAATTCAGATGATGAATTGTGACTGAAGGCCAGGAAACTGGAAAAATAAGATTTCCATTTAAGGGATGGACGTCAGTCCACATGAACTTGTACAGAAGGGATATTTTGAGGCTGGGTGTGTGGTGGCTTATACCTGTAATTCCAACACTTTGGAAAGCCAAGGCGGGAGGATTGCTTGAGCCTAGGAGTTTGAGACCAACCTGGGCAACATAATGAGACCTCGTCTCTACAAAAAAAATTTAAAAATTAGCATTGGTGGTATGCCCTTGTAGCCCCAGCTACTTGGGAGGCTGAGGTGGGAGTATCACTTGAGCCCAGGAGGTCGAGGCTATTTATGCTACTGTACTCCAGCCTAGGCAACAGAGCAAGACCCTATCTCAAAAATAAAACAAAAATAAAAAAGAAAGGATATTTCTAAAGTTGTACCATTAGTTTGTTTGGTTGTTTTTAAGATCTATTTCCCATGGTTACTTTTTTTTTTTTTTTTTTTTTTTTTAACTTTGCAGATGTTTTGCCTTTATTTTCTGGTCTTCAGTCTGTTGCAGTGCTAGCTCCTGTTTTCCTCTTGCCCCATCACCAGCTTTACCTTTCTCACTAGTGGTGGGAAGCAGAAATCTTGGAATGCTAACCTGGTGCTTATTTTCTGGGAAAGAAAGAGATCCACCCCTGAATATATCCATTTGTAAGAATGGGCAGTATTTCCCAGATAGGTTTTCAGGGAAAAGAACAATCCCACAACTACATAAGTTTGAGAAAATTTACTTGATATATCCCTCCTCTTGGAGAGTCATAAAACATTAATATCTTAAAAATATGATGGGTCTTCCCATCTGTATGACCATAGAGACATGTTTTTGCAGCAGCTATCACCATCTAGAGAACAGATTTTGGACAACACAGATACTGAGAGATTTTCTTAAATGGATTCACCTATAATTAAATTACTTATTGTAGACTCTGAAAAGAAGTGAAATTTTATTTAACTTTAATGCATTATTTTATTTAAAGGTCTGAAATGCTCTACAGGGTCAATATTGAAAAAGAACTTTTTTTTTTTTTTAAAGGTACCCGAGGATTAATAAAGAATCTTTACTTCCTGTAGCAAAGGACGTGTCTTACTCAGGGGAAAATACAGAAGCTTGGTACCCTCCAGGTCATGGTGATATTTACGCCAGTTTCTACAACTCTGGTTTGCTTGATACCTTTATAGGAGAAGGCAAAGAGTATATTTTTGTGTCTAACATAGATAATCTGGGTGCCACAGTGGATCTGTATATTCTTAATCATCTAATGAACCCACCCAATGGAAAACGCTGTGAATTTGTCATGGAAGTCACAAATAAGACACGTGCAGATGTAAAGGTAAATACTGAGAGGAAGCAGTTTAGGGCTTCATGTTTTCACATTTCGTAAGTTACGAAGTTAAAGCCTTTTTTATTTGAAAGTTTCTATGTTAAACAACACATTTAACCACTTGGTATCGTAAGAAAGGGTGAGATGATACGTGGAATACTTTCAGTTCTGTTTGACATAATAGCATGTATCATAAATCCATAATAAATAGTATCAAAATCATCTCTATTTTTTGGATAAGCTACATCAGTAATTTTAACTAAAATAGTTTCATATATATTTATGGCAAAAATCTGAAACATGTGAAACCTTTCAGTAAAGTTGTCCAAACCTTTAATACTCTTCTAGTTTGGCATTTAAATGTTATTTCATTGTCCCTTTTATGAAAGTTTACTATGTTTCTACATAATGTATTTATATATTATTTATATAATCACTATCTTTGTACTTACAAAAAAATGCACTTGGGACAGATGTGGAGGCACTCACTGTTTTTTGCCTTTCTAGGGCGGGACACTCACTCAATATGAAGGCAAACTGAGACTGGTGGAAATTGCTCAAGTGCCAAAAGCACATGTAGATGAGTTCAAGTCTGTTTCAAAGTTCAAAATATTTAATACAAACAACCTATGGATTTCTCTTGCAGCAGTTAAAAGATTGCAGGAGCAAAATGCCATTGACATGGAAATCATTGTGAATGCAAAGGTAAGCCAAGGTTGTGGCCCATTGAGTTTCCTGGTTCCTAAAGTCATAGTAGGCTACACACAGGCCCCATCGCCCACTCCCTCTGCCCCATCTATTCCATTGGTCACTCCCTTTTGTCTTTTCAGACTCTCTAGTTCCTAGCCCAGAATCTGCTGTCACCCCTCTAGTGTGCCAAGTTATGGTGCCCTATATTTGACCCTGGGTTGTAGTAGTGGCAAAAACACTGGGCTTCAAAAGTAGAGAACCTACTTCAGTCTTAGTTGTTGCTCTCACACTCATAGGTCGTTTGGCCATCGGTACTTTGCATGAGTTTTCTGAACCTATGGTTTATCATAAAATGGAAATGATATTACTGAACAGAAGAGTTTTAAGACTGAAAAAAGATCACATGTATAAGAATTTGGCATATGATAGGTGCTTGATAAATGTCAGTTCTCAAAATTATTTTTCTGGCCAGGCTCAGTGGCTCATACCTGTAATCCCAACACTTTGGGAGGCCAGGACCAACCTGGCCAACATAGTGAAACCCCATCTCTACTAAAAATACAAAAAATTAGCTGGGCATGGTGGCACATCCCTATAATTCCAGCTACTTGGGAAGCTGAGGCATAAGAATTGCTTGAACCCAGAAGGGCAGAGGCTGCAGTGAGCCGAGATTGCGCCACTGCACTCCAGCCTGGGTGACAGATCAAGACTCCGTCTCAAAAAAAAAATTTTCTTTTTCCATCAATGGATCTCTGAAATCACTTCCCAAATAATAACTAACCTACATGGAACTAAGTTGTAGGTGCTTAAAACCTCTGTTCTCTATTCCCCACCCCTAATTTCTTACAGACTTTGGATGGAGGCTTGAATGTCATTCAATTAGAAACTGCAGTAGGGGCTGCCATCAAAAGTTTTGAGAATTCTCTAGGTATTAATGTGCCAAGGAGCCGTTTTCTGCCTGTCAAAACCACATCAGATCTCTTGCTGGTGATGTCAAACCTCTATAGTCTTAATGCAGGATCTCTGACAATGAGTGAAAAGCGGGAATTTCCTACAGTGCCCTTGGTTAAATTAGGCAGTTCTTTTACAAAGGTACGTAACTATAAAGATATGTGAGTTCATATTTCTTAAATGTGTAATTATAAAGATACGATATACATGTGAATTGGAGACTAATTACAGTCTCTACCACTGACCTGTTGTATTCCTCTGTCTTTGATGTCTTTTAAAGGGAATTGACCACAGAAGATAAAGATTTTACTTCACATTTGAAACATGATTGCCATATGGGGAGTAGAAAATAATCTTTAAATTTTGGGGCATTTTATCTTCTGTCTCTTCCAAGACCAGTACTGCTTTCATCAGTGGGAAAAGGTTAATTCTGGCTTAACAAATACTTATTGAGCCCCTATCATGTACTGGGCAGTGTTCTAGGTTCTAGGGATTTAGCAGTAAACAAAACAGACTAAATCTTTGTCTTCACAGAATTGACATTCTAGTGGAGAAAGGATGATAAGTAAGTAAATGTATGATATGCCAAGTGGTGGAAAATGCTATGGAGAAACAAAGCAAGGATGGAGAATAGGGAATGCCTGGGGAGGGGGGGGGGCGGGGGTTGGGGGCGGTGGTGATGGTATAATTTTACATTGAGTGGCCACAGGCAGCCTCATTGAGTTGATTGGTTCTGACAAATGGGTATCTAGTGCAAAAAGTGTTGTAGACAGGTGGAATAGCAAGTACAGTAAGTCCTCAGTGTCATCAGTATGTTCTTGGAAACTGCCACAGTAAGCAAAACAATGTATAACACATTTTACCACAGGCTAATTGATAGAAACAAGAGTTCAGTTCCTACAGTTTATTTCTGGTCACAAAAATATCACCAAATTTTAAAAACAAAACACTTCTAATATTAAACCCTGAAATAAATGTGAGCTGTACATACATTAATAAAAACAAGATAATTCTTGACTCACCTATTCTGGTTCAGGTCCATGGGTGACCAGAGCTTATCCCGGCAGCTCAGGGCACAAGGCAGGAGCCAACCCTGGGCAGGCCACCATCCCATCTCAGGGCACACTCACACATACCCACACTCATACTGGGACCATGTAGATACACCAGTTCACCTAACATGCACATCTTTGGGATGTGGGAAGAAACCAGAATAGTTGGAGAATACCCACACTGATGTGGGGAGAACGTGCAAACTCCACACAGACAGTAGCCCTGGCTGGCAATCTTTTTCCTCATCAACGTTATAACAAAATAACATTGAACAAAACAGCACTATCTGTGGATGTGCTGTGAAACTCCACCCTAGCCTGATAAGTGAAATCCAAAAAATTTAATCAATGAAATGTGACACTGTGAGCCTTTGTGGTTGGTCTATGGGGTCCTGCTTTGCCATCTAAGTCTATTTTAGTCCACAGCAGGTGTGGTTTGGTGCCACCTGCTGTGGATGTGTAGAATGCAGATGGGGAATTAGAAAACTATTAATGCATGTGTCCTCAGAGTCAAATGAAGAAAATATTTCAAGAAAGTGGGAATGATCATGTGTCAAATGCTGCTGCTGATTCAAGTAAGATGGGCGTTAGATTTATCAGTATGGAGGTTTGGGAGCCTCACAGGCATGGATTTAAAAGACAATGAAAAAGGAGGAATTGGAGATATGAATATAGAAAACTCAAGAGTTTTGCCTTAAAGAGAAACAGAAATGGGGCTATAGGTAGAAAGGAATATAGGATTTGAGTTTTGTTTTTTAATGGGAGGATGTTTATACATTAATGAGAATTAATGCAGTCAGGAGGGAAAAAAGACTGAAGAGGGAGAATTGCTGAAACAACAATCCACTAAAGTCCAGCTCCAGTCTAGCCTGCTTCAAAGCATGATCTCTTTTTTTCAGTTAAATTCAGATTGTGTGAACTACTCATCTGGCTCTGGAATGTTGATTATCTTTAAAAAAAAAAAAAAAAAAAAACAAACTTAGATCTGCTCAACTATCTTGTAAATTGCTAGAAACAATGTTTGTAGCTCCTGGTCTTTCCTGCACAGCATTTAGCATATAATGAGTGCTTAATAAATAGGTGCTTCCCACAGAGGACCTGAGCTTTGCCAAAAAAGGTTTTTACAGTTCAGTTAAACTTTCTTGTTAATATTTCTCCTGTCTTTCTTTGAACCCATTTGAGACAAATTTTTATGTTTCTACTTTTCTGTAAGGTTCAAGATTATCTAAGAAGATTTGAAAGTATACCAGATATGCTTGAATTGGATCACCTCACAGTTTCAGGAGATGTGACATTTGGAAAAAATGTTTCATTAAAGGTATGTTGTTACAATGAAAATTATATTTCTTACAGCTTTGTAATATAGGTCTCATTTTCTAGTCATAAATTTACATTTAAGGAATACTTGTTAGTCTTAATTATACTAGTAATTAAGTTGGTACTATTTTACTGAAATGAGAATCTTTAAAATAGGATCACTATTAGCGTTAGCTTACTAAAGATGATTATTTGAGTAAAAGTAGAAAAAAATGACAATTTGTACTGAATATACTCTATTAAAGGAATGTTATCACTGTAAGAATATTCATTTACATTATTGTAGTACTCAGGTACTCTGAGTGTCATTCCAGCTTCACGTAAGAAATAGGAGGGAAATGGGGGTATAAAAGTATTAAAGCTCACCAAAGATACAATAGCTTTTTCCAAATCATGTAATTTTTTAAAAAATCTCCTAACTAGGTTTCATGTACTCCTCCCATTAAAGCTACTTACTTAAATGAAGATCTTGAAAAAACAAATACATATATTGAATTTTATTGCTGAGACTGCCTAAAGACTTAAGACATGAAAAATCTTATCAGTAAACTGTTATAAAAACAACAACAAAAGCCCTGTATGTAAATGTAAACCAAGCACCTTTTAATTTCTCTATGAAGGTTGGATAATGCTGGTGGCCTTGCAAGTAGGCCTTCAAAAGGGGGCTGGCCATGCTGTGGTACCGGGTCCCCTTCCCACTCTTAGTTCTACCTCTAACAAGGAGACAGAGAATCTAGAACTACTGCCAGGATTGTTAGAGAAGGACACATTATAATTTTCCTTAACTGTTATTTGTTTTTCATGTTAATATTGTTTATACAGTTACTTCACTGTAAAAAAAGTTGTACATAAACTTGATCACTGTAAGATAATCAAATTGCATTTCAGTTGCAAGTACGCTCTTTTGTTTTCCCTGTCACTTAGGGAACGGTTATCATCATTGCAAATCATGGTGACAGAATTGATATCCCACCTGGAGCAGTATTAGAGAACAAGATTGTATCTGGAAACCTTCGCATCTTGGACCACTGAAATGAAAAATACTGTGGACACTTTAATAATGGGCTAGTTTCTTACAATGAAATGTTCTCTAGGATTCTAAAATAGGAAGGTACTTTACTATGTTACTGTACCCTGCAGTGTTGATTTTTAAAATAGAGTTTTCTGCAGTATGCTTTTAGTCTAAGAAAAGCACAGATGGAGCAATACTTTCCTTCTTTGAAGAGGATCCCAAAAGTTAGTTCATCTTAAAGTGCAATATTGTTTAATCTTAAAACTGGGGCAACTTTGGAAGATCTTTTAACAGAAGCCTCAATGATGATCACTTTAAATTGCTTGTGATTTCAAAAATAAAGCAGTGAAGCAATACTTGTGTACACTTGTACTTTATAATGCTAACTAACTATGAAATGGTAAAATGGTTTATTCTTGCTAGGCAGTTAGTTACTATATTAGTTGGAAGATTTGCCCTTGGAATATTTAAGTACACACTGGCTAGTTACCTAATGAGTCCAGTTTTTGGCATTTCTGAGAATCTTAATCATACCATTATTTCCATAGGAATTAAACTGAAGGTATTTAGTACCTTTCATCTAGTTCTAAAACTGGGATGCCTGCCATGCTTTCCACAAACTCTCCATTTATTGAAACAAAGTGGCATTTATTTTCCCAGCTGATGGGGGTGGGCAAAGGGAAGGCATTTCTTTTACATACTTGTACTCTTCTATAGTGAGGTAGGGGGTATAGCTTCATAAAAAGTTCCCTTTCCCTAAAGCTTCATTTCCTGAAGCTTGTTTATTATCACTGCAAAATGATCACTAATAATCTTTCCAATCAGGTCTGCTGGTAGTTCAATTTATGCCTTTTCTTTAAATTCATCCATACTTGTTTTGAGTAGGCTGCTTGTTTAACTTAAAGTTCACTATATACCATTTTTAAAAAGTTGCCTTTTAAAGTCTGTTAATTTTTTACAGCTTTATTTTAGACAGTTTAAGAACCAAAGACATACCTCTGTAATGATAAAGGAAAGAAAACAAGCTTTCCTTTTAAGAAACCAAAGAGCACAAAATAAGACTGTTTCATTATACATCATCACCACAGGATATTAGGCACTCTGACAGGGTTAGGCAAGATTCTTGGTGTGAGGTGAAGCACAGGCACTTTATTTGTAGAGTGCTGCTGATTCTAATTTTGAAGGTAGGTATTATAAAAGTCTTTACTTGTCACCTTATTTCTGGCCCCAACACAGCAGCCTATGGTTTTAAAAGTTCTGTTTCTCCCTGGTCTTTGTTCATATACACATCGAAAGTAACTTAAAAACAAGGATACGAGGGGGCCATACTTCATATGTTATCTAAATGTTAATATGAGAACTCAAAAGTAGGCAGATTATATGAATACATATTCTTACTTCTGATACAAATAAAAACACCCCAAACCCTTCATACTTTTATAAAAATACAGATATTAAACTGTAGCCTTTTATATACCATTTCTGAAAAGTATTTAGTTGCATAAATAGATGCCAGTATCTTTTTTTTTTTAAGTATTACTTAAAAAAAGTCTTTCAGGTATTTAGACAGCTCTGGAAGGCTTTACCCAGTTGACATACGGTGGTAGTAGAAATATTAAATATGCAACACACAAAGCCTGCAACTTGACATTGGTCACTGAAACAAAAATTGAATTCCTAAATCCAAGCAATCAAAAGATGTTTATTTTTTATAGAAAGATCTGTAAAAAAATAATTTTTCAAACAGCTTTACTTTCATAGAGACAACTTTCTACAGAAGTTGACTAAGATTTTAAGATTTTAAATTGTACCATCATTAAATAAGGTGGGACACCATATGAATTTCATTGCACTGGAAGAAATGCAAAGCATTTTTTAATATAAAGTATACAGAGCATTCTAGTCAACTACAGCTGTGTTACAGCTATGTGTTCTTTTGGATTTGGTCCAAAGAAACCTGAGTCTGTTTCCAGAGAGAATGAAAAATGTTATAGACACCTAGTTACTCCTTGCTGTAGGATGCACAAAAATGACATTCCTTGTAGATCCCACTGAATCCAGTTTCCCAACACTGATACTTTCCTTTTTCCCTTTCCCCCACCCCAGTTCACTTTGGGTTTCAGGTTCAATTCTCGAATCACAGGCATCCAGATTTTCTTCATAACAAATGCATCCCATGGTCAGATGAACTACCCAGTTTTCCAGTATGACATCACCTCTTCTGCTCCCAAATTTCAGCCATATTTAGGTCCAAATCTTTAAGGCCTTTTAAGGCTTGAAGATTTCCAGTGTAAAAAGCTACATCTGCTGTGACCAACCTAAATAATGGAGAGAAAATTATTTTTAAATCTCAAACTTTCTATTCAGATAATAAAAGTAACAGTGCTCACCGAGTCAGAGTCCTATTATCTAAAATTCAGATTTCTTAGTACCCAAGTGTCCACATACTTTACTTAGCAGGATTCCTGCTATCAATAAGTAGGCCATTTAATGCTGTATTTCCATAATAAATATTTGGAAAATGAGTAAACCAATGCATGTTAGAGTCAGTTTCATGATAAATTCAGCCCAAGAAAATCAGATTTATCTTGAAACAGCATGAATTAATACACAGAGAAAATAACAGGTTAAACTAAAATGTTTTTGATTGGTTAGCACTAGAGTATAGGAGTGTTGACTAAAATAGTAAACTCTAGGGAAAAGCAGGCCAGGTTTCCTAAGTGTCATCTACGGCGTTAAATACAGACTAGTATATAAGTGCTACTAGATATTTCTTTAAAAACCCAAGAGAAAAATAAGAACATGAACAAGAAGTCACAGATGAAAACACCTGAATAACCAATAAACTGAAAAAATGGTAAACTTCAGGAAAATGCAAATCAAAACAAGGTACTATTATCCCCCATCAGACTGGCAACAATTAAGAAATCTAACAGCAAATGTTGACAAGATGTGGGAAACAAATTCTCACAAACTACTCCACTAATGTGGGAGTATTAACTTGGTACAGCCACTGTCAATACCTAACTATGAAAATGTGTATTAGCTCCAATTCACTTATATGCCCTGAAGAAATGGTCACACCGTTTGACATGTATAAAGAACTTCAGTGTGGCATGATTATAATGGAAGAAAGCAATGACTTAGCAATTTATCACCAGGGGAAATGTCTAATTTACCTATGGCTGATTCATGGCCAGGAGTGGTGGCTCACACCTGTAATCCCAGCACTTGGGGATGCTGAGGCAGGAGGATCACCTGAGCTCAGGAGTTTAAGACCAGCCTGGCCAACATGGTAAAACCCTGTCTCTACTAAAAATACAAAAATTAGCCAGGTGTGGTGGCACGTGCCTGTAATCCCAGCTACTCGGGAGGCTGAGGCAGGAGAACTGCTTGAACCTGGGAGGTGGAGGTTGCAGTGAGCTGAGATCACGCCACTGCGCTCCAGCCTGTGTGACAGAGTGATACTCCATCTCAAAAAAAAAAAAATGAAAGTACAGGGCTGGGGAGAGGGAGAAATAGGAAGCAGCTGCCTAATGGGTACAGGATTTTCTTTTGGAGTAGTGAAAATGTTTGGAACTAGATAGAGGTGGTGGTTACGCATCATTGTGAAGACACTAAATGCCACTGAATTGTTCACTTTAAAACGTTAATTTTATGTTATGTGAATTTCAACTCAAAAAAAGTCAAAAGCTACATTTTTAGAGCAATTTCAGAAACAAACTTCTTTTAAGCAGGTAGTTTATGTCCTTGGCTACAGGGTAGAGGTTAATCTTCAGGCATCTTTCAAAGACATGAATTGACTTACAAAGAATGAGTTTCTGTTAGCATGTGACAGTGAGGATCTCTAAGGTCAGACTGACTTCCAAATAGCTATATTAAGAAAGAAAAATAATAGCTAACGAGTTAGCTTGGATGCTTCAGAACTACTGGTCTGCAAAAACCCAACTAACCAACCCACATTTAGTTATGGGAATAAAAGCAAAAGGGTATGAGCGGGGTAGGCCTTAAAAATATTATTAGCTTTTTTTGAACAGCCTCTTTAGGGTACACAGTATACATCTCTACCAAGAGTCTCTAAGTTTCTAATGTGCTATTATCTTTTCAGGAGCAGGTGTCTTATGTATGTACCACTTGTATCACTTGACATCAAGTGAGAGAGATACACAGCGTCACCCCATGTGATGTTCTTGCTGAAAATATCTGACTCTATGTTGGCATAATGCTATTAAATTAATGTTGATTTTCTTAGGTGGAGTTCAGGTATTATGGTTGTATAAAAATGTACTTGTTTTTAGAGACACATGCCAAAGTATTTAAGGGTTAAATTTTATGACTGCAGCCTACTTTTTTGGATGTTTGTCAAAAGGGAGGTATGGGGTTGGGAGGGAGAAGGAGCAAAAGTGGCAAGGAGAATGTGGCAAAATTTTAACAGTTGATAAATCTAGGTAAAAGGTATTCAGTGTTCATTATTGTCCTTTAAGTGTTCCATGGCTTTGAAATTTTTGAAAACAAATAATTCTTTAAAAAGAAAAAGAAGAATCAGGTAATAAGACTATCATTCTTGCATAAAACTCTTAAATTCAGCCTAACAGATGCAACAGAACGAAGCTTTCACATAGCTCTTTGCAAAATTGATTCACTGTACTTCTTTTTAAATGGCAGGGCCAACTTCTGACCCCAACATACATTTTTCATTTTCCATTTGTTCTTATAAGTTTGAAATTTGAGCCTGAAATTCCTTTAACAGGAAATAAAATTTTATTCCTAAAAACCCTAGCACACTAAATAATTGATATTAAGATGTAACTAAATGATCAGTGCTTTAAATTTTATAAAATCTCTTCCCCATATCTTTATCTACATAACTCTTCACAAAAATTCTGTTAAGGAAACTTTTTTTTTTTTTGAGACGGAGTCTCGCTCTGTCACCCAGGCTGGAGTGCAGTGGTGCTATCTCGGCTCACTGCAAGCTCTGCCTCCCGGGTTCACGCCATTCTCCTGCCTCAGCCTCTCCGAGTAGCTGCGACTACAGGCACCTGCCACCACGCCCGGCTAATTTTTTGTATTTTTAGTAGAGACGGGGTTTCACCGTGGTCTCGATCTCCTGACCTCGTGATCCGCCCGCCTCGGCCTCCCAAAGTGCTGGGATTACAAGCGTGAGCCACCGCGCCCGGCCTGTTAAGGAAACTTTTATCATCATCCCTATTTTCAAATCTAAAAAAACCTAAGCTGAGGGGGAGTAAGTGATTTGCCCAAAGTTACAACAGCTAGTAAGTGACAGAACTAGAACTTAACCCAAGTTTTCAGATTCTAAATCCTACCCTATGCTTTCTATGTACTATGCTATTTTAACAGTAATATATACAATTTTTTCAATACCTTACAATAAAATATATACACATACACACATATATTATTTTTCATAACCCTGTGAAGGAATTAAGACAGATTTCATCCTTGTTATTTTATAAATGTGGCATAGAGGTTAAGTGACACTCACATGGTCACACAGTAGAACTTCTGAATCCTGTTTGGAATGGGGAAAGCTATTGGGTATCAAAGGAAGTGCTACTAACTCACACTGCCTCAAAACAGATACATAAGGTCAGGTAAGTAATTGTCCATGTATAAACCTCTTTTAGATAGATAGATATTTCCACAGGGGGAAAAAAAAAAAAAGCTTGCTGATTTTACAACGTTGGTCTTCAGTGTGACTACAGCAGAAAAGGATGGCACAAATAAAACTGATCATTAAAAAAATTCGATATGGGAGTATATGGTGAAAATGTTAAAAAACATACCCATTTTGAGGTCCTCCATCATTTATCACATTTAAGTGAGATAACTGCTTTTTCAAGTGGAGTTTATAACTTGCATTAATTCTTAAAAATAACATCTGAAAAAGAAATAAAACTAAGTTTCTTAAAGTTCTACCGAAATAGAAGATGTAAATATCTTGAGTTATCAATATTATTTAGAGAAAGTATTTTTAAAAACCAAAACCTTTGCTTTGACATATACTTTTAAAATCCTCCTCTGAAAATATTCTATTGCCATTTCACTACATCTTTTCTCCTTAGTTGGACAAAACCTTTTTACTCTCCTTAGCAGTACTCCTTTTTGGAAAAATTCCCGTAAGTGGGATCAACTGTGACAGGTAAAAATAATAAAAAGTAGTGGGGAATTTTGTAACATATTAAGTAGGAAGTTGATAGGGGAAAAAATGTCATAATGATAGAGGCAAAGATACCTTCGTACTTCTAATCTAGTGAAATCACTTCAAAGTATTTTATTGTTCTTGCATGCAATGACCCAATATTTTTTTGGGAAATACCTAACCTAAAATTATATACAATGAATTTAGGAAATGATTTTGTGAAATAACATTTTCTGTGGGAAAAATATATATAATAATCTATGGAAGTTCTGTGGAATTACTAGTATTCAAGTGTCAATAGTGACATAAAATAACATTTGCCCAGCTTTGACAAGAGTACCCTTTAAATTACGCCACAGATAAAACATATGAAGTACCTGTATGCCCAGCTCCCTGACCTGGCTAAGTCCTGCTCTAGAATTAGAACTCAGATGGCAAATCCAGAAGGTCAGAATGTCAGAGGTGGAGGATCTTACATGTGGAATGGAAAGGATGGCTTGTCTAAGAAGAAATTAGAAGGAAAAAGGAGACGACCCTAGTGGGTACGTCATATTTTATGGCTCCCCTTCAGTCCTCAGTAAGTCCCAAACGAGTTACATGATATTTATTCATGAGTTTGGTATGATTTATGAAAACCTAGGGAAGTATGAAGAAAATGTTAATAGCTAGTATAGGATGGAAGTTTGAGGTGGCATAGGAAAGGAGACCAGCAGGAGCAACAGTAGGCAAGAGACACTAAGAAAGCCACCCTCTGCTCCCAAATACCATTTCCACCCACTCAACCAAGTAAGAGAGACAAACTGAAATAAACAAACTTGTCTGAATAGCAAAAATCTCAGTGAAAGTTAAATTCATTAGTCATACAGCAACTAGACTTTGATATTATACCCTTTATTCTACAAACTAGGCATACTTAGTACAGAGAAAATAAGCTGAGATTTAAAAAAAAAAAAAAAAACTGGTAAAAAAGGGAATACTGAAAACTTCAAAGTTTCAGGAGAGGGCAACAGGGATGTAGAGGGTAGAGTTGTTACTGAAGAGTGAAGAGAACTCTGTGATAATACTTTTGTAAGGGAATACGGTAGTGATAGAAGGGTGGATACTTCATAGCTGAGAGGTGCCAAAGATTCCCCCACCCTGCATTTTGCTCTTTTTCCTAGTTTGTCTTCACTACAGATCACTTACTTGGACATAACTATAAGGCAGATTGAGTTAATGATATGTGTTAATCTTATTAACTCTATCACTAATTCTTTCCATATCCAATTTGAATTACAATCACCATATTTTGCTACTCATTGATAAAGGCCAACTCTAATTTTCCAAGGAACAGCGTAATAAATGATGTAAGTATTTATCTAATTTTCCAAGGAACAGCGTAATAAATGATGTAAGTATTTATCTGGGACTACTGATCATGGACAAATAGAAAACCTACTTTTTAGAATTGTTTATAATGTAGTAAAGCTATAGCTCTGGTCTGTCACTGCAAGGAGCACTTAGAAATTAGAAATTTTTATCCATGTTCTACCAGTCAATACAACAATGTAAAAAAGTGATAATCAGATTGGAACATGAACAGCTTAACTGTGCCAAAAGCATGTAAAAACACCCCAATTCTGCACAGATATTGTATGTTATATATACATGAATAGTTTTAGGAATTACTTACTAACCTGTGTTTGTTCTTCTGGAAGGAGATCAAATATAGCTTCGTGCATTTTTGTCATTTGCTTACAAATATTCCTGAAACAGGCAGAAGGAACGGGAGCCTTCACCTCATACTGGTAGGAAAAAATAATGAGAATTATGTTCATGTCCTCTGAATTGCATAATATCTCCACCATTCCCTGAGACATATATTTACTGTCCCTCCACATATCCAATTCTGGCATAGTACTCAAGCTTACACTTTTCAACTGTGATCTGCACTACTCATACAAATCTGGAGAACCTTTCATTCAATATCTTAATCCACTTTGAAGGAGCTAAAATAGCTCAGTGACTAAGAACAAAGGCTGCTTCCAATCTTAGAACAGACTGCTGGGCTCAGATCCCAGCTCCTCCCATTCCAAGCTAGGTGATGTTGGGCAAGTTACTTAATTTATCTATCTCAAAGGGCTGCTGTGAGGATTAAAAAAGAGGACTCATAAGAACGCAAAACAGTGCTTGATACAAAGTAAGTACTCAAAAAAATGTTAGCTACTAATCTGGCTCAATATACAACATAGCCACTCCAAATAAACAGATTACGTTTGAAACAATTTAAAAATTAGCTGGGGCATGGTGGCAGGCACCTGCAATCCCAGCTACTCAGGAGGCTGAGGCAGAAGAATTGCTTGGACCTGGGAGGTGGAGGTTGCAGTGAGCCGAGATTGCACCACTGCACTCCAGCCTGGGCGACAAGAGTGAAATTCTGTCTCAAAAAAAAAAAAAAAAAGAATGTGTCAATATGATCATATCTGAAATCAACAGAAAAATCTGGCAGAATTGATATGTTTTTTATTTTGTAGGTGGGTCAATATAGTAATATTTTACCCTAACACTAAAAGGAGGATTTTCTCAGCAATGTTCTATGCTAAAAATTTAAACTTAGATAAATTCATTTTACTATTCTTACATATGAAACAATATGGTAGTATGACTTTAAAAACCATCTTTTAGCTTATATTTTAGAATTCACACAGCTGAAGTTATATACCATTTTATTTATAACACAAATTTGGGCTAAATACTATATCTCCCTTTGGGGAGATAACTGTCTAAAAGCTGGTTAGTGTTCCAAAAAGTGGACAAGGAACACTATAGGAACTCAAGTGAAGGACATTTACACAATGATGTCTAATGGCTTCCCGAGCTGCCCACCTGAGGTGTTCAGTCTTCAAAGGGAAAAAAAACAGGTGAAAGTATTCCAAGTAGAGGACATGCCATATCATCTCAAATCTGTTTTTTTGTTGTTGTTTTTAGTTTTTTTTATTTTTTGAGACAGAGTCTCACTCTGATGCCAGGCTGGAGTGCAGTGGTGCGATCTCAGCTCACTGCAACCTCTGCCTCCCAGGTTCAAGTGACTCTCCTGCCTCAGCCTCCTGAGTAGCTGGGACTACAGGTACTCGCCACCCCACCCGGGATTTTTTGTTTTTAGTAGAGATAGGGTTTCACCATGTTGGCCAGGATGGTCTTGATCTCCTGACCTCGTGATCCACCAGCCTTGGCCTCCCAAAGTGCTGAGATTACAGGCATGTGCCACCACGTCCGACCTCAAATCCGTTTTATACACTATCTGATTAATACTTCTAAAGTACCATTCTAATCATATGATTAATTCATTAAAAAACTTTTGGGTTCTACTTTTATTTAAAATTTAGAAAGCTGCAACAGAACATTGCTACTACCTTAACCATACAAAAAACTGAGATAATCTATAAGATCACACATCAGAGAACAGAGATCAGGGGAACCAAGGGAACTAATTCCAAAGACTGAAAAGGCCCTCTGAGGAGAGGTGATACACAGGAACTGTCTCACTTTTGGCAGAGCATAAAAAGAAGAGGTAACCACAAGAGAAGCAAGTAAGAAGAAAATAACTAAAATTTTAATAAATTGCTAAAGGCCAAACATGGGCTAGGATATATTTAGGATAACTAAAAACCCTAGCCATAAGGAGAGTGCACTCATGCAGAAGTTTTCCTTCACGGCCTCCAGGAGGTACTCAGAAGAAAAAGGAGGATCAAAGGGAGAAGATCATATAGATCCACTCTCAGTAGCACAGGTATTCAGGAGGTGATTAGTTGCCACAAGGGAATAGAAAGAAATGCCATCCATTTCCCCCAAACCCTATTCTCATACAAAGTAAAAGGCCTAAGTCACTGAGAAGGGGCACCAAACTCTCACCACTGGGGTCACTGTGTGAAGCCAGGAACAAAACATGCCTGCTCCTGGGCTGGGCATGGTGGCTCATGCCTGTAATCCCAGCACTTTGGGAGACTAAGGAGGGTGGATCACCTGAGGTCAGGAGTTTGAGACTAGCCTGGCCAACATGGTGAAACCCTGTCTCTACTAAAAATACAAAATTAGCTGGGCATGGTGGTGCATGCCTGTAATCCTAGCTACTTGAAAGGCTGAGGCAGCAGAATTGCTTGAACCCAGGAGGCAGAAGTTGCAGTGAGCTGAGATCACACCATTGCACTCCAGCCTGGGAGACAAGAGCAAAACTCCGTCTCAAAACAAAACGAAAAAACGTGCCTGCTGCTAAAGAAAGTGACAAAAAACACCTGAAGCCCAGGATCTTGCACCAATCAAAGCAGAAGTTGAGAGCAGAAGTATGGGCTCCACATTCAAGGCCAGCTATATAGGCTCTACCTAAGATGGAGACCAGACAAGAAGAACAAATATTTCCCCTATTACCCTTAAGAGCCTAGCAATGAGAGTCTGGAGAAAGACTCCTGCTCTGTAGTGGAGATGTACAGAGATGACTAAAAGGTGAGGGTGAAACAAACACTGAGAAAAACCCTCTAACAACACCTCAGGCCCTACATTAAACACAAGGTAGTAGCAGCCTACTACTGAAGGAGTTGGAAGCCTCTGGCGTACTAAGGATAACAGCAGCAACAACAAAACAGAAACCTAGCTTGGTTATTGAATAACTTGATTCAAACCATAACAAAAATAGCCTGACAGAAGAGGCATGTCCATTTCCATGCATAAACACTATTTACCTCACAGTCTCTACTGTTGTTCTACATACAAGGTTCAGCATTTAATAAAAAAAATCACAAAATATACAAAAAAGAAAATATGCCACTGTCAAGAAATAAAACAACCAACAAAACTAGACTGAGAGATAATCCAGATGTTGAAATGATTAGAGGGAGATATAAAAATAACTGATTAGGCCGGGCACAGTGGCTCAAGCCTGTAATCCCACTACTTTGGGAGGCTGAAATGGGTGGATCACCTGAAGTCAAGAGTTCAGACCAGCCTGGCCAACATGGCAAAACCCCATCTCTACTAAAAATACGAAAATTAGCTGGGTGTGGTGGCACATGCCTATAATCCCAGCTACTCCATAGGCTGAGACCTGAGAATTGCTTAAACCCAGGAGGTGGAGGTCACAGTGAGCTGAGATCATGCAACTGTGCTCCAGCCTGGGAGAAAGAGTGAGACTGTCTCAAAAAATAACATAACATAACATAACAACATAACATAACATAACATAACATACATAACATAACTAAAATAACTGATTAACATGTTAAAGGATCTAATGAAACCAAAATCTCAAGAGAGAAATTGAAACTGTAAAAAAGGAAACACACAACAGGTCCAAAAAGTGCAGAAGAAACTCAAGCATGATCAAAAACACACAAAACTTAGACACATCATAGTGAAACAGCTGAAAATCAAAGACAATATTTTGAAGGCAAATAGAGCAAAAAACAAAGAATTACAGCAGACTTCTTGTTGAAAACTATGTGAGCCAGAAGACAATTGAACTGAATTCTACACCTAGCAAAAATATCTTCGAAAAATGAAGAGAAAATACACACTTTTTCAAACAAAAACTGAGATGATTCATTGCTGGCAGATATATACACAAGAAATATGAGTGGAATGTTTTCAGGCAGAAGAGTATGGTATCGGACAGATCCAAGCAAAGTAATGAAGAACTCCAAAAATCTACCCTCATTTTTTCACAAAAATGAGGATAAATATAAAAGGCATTGTTTTCCTCATTTTTATCACTTTAAAGGATAACTGATAATCTAAAGCAAAAATAGTGGCAAGGTATCACGGGTTTTATAAAATATGTAGAAGTAAAATGTATGACAACAATAGCACACAGCAGGAGAGAGAGAAAACAGGTATCCTGTCATAAAATTCTTATACGATCAGGGAAGTAATGTCATCATATTATTTAAAGGTAAACTGAAAGATGTATGTTATAATCCCTAGAGCAGCCACTAGAAACAAACAGAAATATAGCTAGTACACCAACTTTAAAGATTAAACAAAATGAAACTATAAAAAACATTTAATCTGAAAAAAGAGGGGAAAATCAGTCAAAGAACAGAAGGAACAAACAGAAGACAACTAGCAAGATGACAGATTTAAATCTAACTATATAAAAAAATTTAAATGGTTTAATAGGTCAAAAAAAAGACAGCAATTGTCAGACTAAGGGAAAAAAGCAAGATCCAGCTTCGTTCTGGGTATAAGAAACTAACTTTAAATAAGGCACAGATATGTTAAAAACACAAGGATAGTAAGAGAAACACTATAAAAACTCTATTCAAAAAAATTGGAATGGTCACATTTGTATTAGATAATAGGCAATTCAAAAAAAGCAACATAACCAGCCATAAAAAGGATATCACAGGCTGGACGTGGTGGCTCACACCTGTAATCCCAGCACTTTGGAAGGCCGAGGTGGGCGGATCACTTGAGGTCAGGAGTCGAGACCAGCCTGGCCAACATGGTGAAACCCCATCTCTACTAAAAATACAAAAATTAGCTGGGCATAGTGGCAGGCACCTGTAATCCCAGTTACTCGGGAGGCTGTGGCAGGAGAATCACTTGAACCTGGGAGGCAGAGGTTGCAGTGAGCCAAGATTGCATCACTGCACTCCAGCCCGGGCAACAGAGCAAGACTCTGTCTCAAAAAAAAAAAAAGGGATATCACACAATAAATATTAAGAAAACACAGTAATCCTAAATGTGCATGTATCCAGCAATAGAACTTCAAGATACATATAACAAAAACTTGCAAAGATCTGAACACAAAAGCAGACAAATTTACAATTATAGTAAAAAACTTCAGTGCTCATCTCTCAGTAATTGATATAAGAAGTAGACAGAAAAATCAGTAAGGACAGAAAACACCTAAATAACACTACCAACCAACACCACTTAGTTGATATACACAGGACACTCTACCCAACAACAGCAAAATACACATTGTTTTCATGTGCATGTGGAACATTAGCCAAGACATTTTTCAGCCACATTCTGGGCCACAAAAGAAATCTTAGACATAAAATAACTGGAGTCATATAAAGTCTGTTTGCTGACCAAAACAGAATTAGACTTGAGATCAAAACAAAGATTGCTGGAAAATCCTAAAATATTTAGAAATTAAGTAACAGACTTCCAAATAACCCAAGGCCAAAGAAGAATCACAAGAGCAGTTAGAAAATATTTTGAAACAAATAAATATAGAAGCACAAAGTATCAAAATTTGCAGGACACAGCAAAGCAGTACATAAAGGAAAACACAGATTATCAAATGCTTATATCCAAAAAAGGAAAAGAAAGGTCTCAAATCAAAAATCTGGGCTTCTACCTTGAGAAATTAGAAAACAGCAAATTAAATCCAAAGCAAGTTAAAATAGAAAATAATACAGACTGGAGTAGGAAAATAAAAAGCAGAAAAAGAGCAGGAAATATTTACTTTTACTAAAAGTAAAAGATCAAAACATGATAAACTTCTAGCCAGAAAGGGGGAGGTGAGGAAGACTTTATAAATTAACATCATTACCAATATCATGAAACAGCAGATAATACAGATCCTCACTGACATTAAAAGAATATCATATACAAGTTAATGCTTCTAAGTTAATAACAGATGAAATAGATAAATCCATTCAAAGAAACAAACTTCCAAAGTGTACTCAAGTAGATTACCCACATAGTCCTATATGTATTTTTTTTTATGAACTTATTAAAAACCTGCCTGTAAAGCAAGAACAAAGACCAAATGGCTTTACTGGTAAATTCTAACCTAAAACTTGGGGAAAAAATAATACCAACTCCCCACAAATTCTTCTTCCAGGAAATATAGGAGGAAGAATACTAACTCATTTTATGAGTCCAGTATTACTCTGATACCAAAATCAAATAGGCACTTCAAAACAAAACAAATAACCCTATAGACCAATATCCTTCATAATACTCCCCCAACCTGCCACACAAAAAAATCCTTAAGTAGGTTTATCCTATGAATGCAAGGTTGGCTCAACATTAAAAAATCAATTAAGGTAATTCCCCTTGGCAATCTTAAAGGCAATCCTAAAATATTTAGAAATTAAGAAATTAATTTCTTCAGACTAAGAAAGGCAGACCATATGATCATCTCAACAGATGCACAAAAAGTATTTGACAAAATTCAACATCTGTTCATCATACAAACCTCTCAGCAAACTTGAACAGAAAGAATCTTCCTTAACCTGATAAAGGCCTCTAAAAAAAACCTATAGCTAACATTATACTTAATGGTTAAAGACTGAACATTTTGTCCCAAGACTGGAGAAACCAAGCATATCTGTTTTCACCAATTTTATTCAAGGTTGTGCTGAAAGTCCTAGCCAGTGCCATAAAGCAAGGAAAAGAAATAAAAGGTATACAGATTGAAAAAGATGCAAGATTCTATTTGCAGACAACATGACTGTGTATGCAGAAAAATCCCGAAGAATCTACAAAGTTGGCATTGTAACGAATATGTGAGTTTAGCAAGGATGCAGGACATAAAGTTAATATAGAAAAATCCAAGGTGTTTTAATATACTAGCATCGAATAATTGGAAACGTAAATCTTAAAAAAATACCATGTACAATAGCATCAAAAATCAAGAAATACTTATAAAATGTGTGCATTATCTGTTTACTGAAAAATACAAAATTTTGAACAAAGAAATTAAACATGTAAGGAGTGATTTTGAAAAAGAACAAAATTAGTGAGCTCACATTATCTTATTTCAAGATTTACAATAATACTGGAGTAGCTAAGACAGTGTGGTACTGGAACAGAATATAATCTCAAAACCAAACAAAAACAGTTGATTTTTAACAAAGGTGCCAACGGAGAAATGATAGTCTTTTTAACAAAAGGTGCTGGAACTATGAAAAATGAACACTGACTTATACTTTGCATTATATATAAATATCAACTAGAAATGAATCATAGCCTTAAATATAAAACCTAAAACAATAAAATTCTAGAAAAAAATTGGAGAATATCTTTGTAACTTGGGTTATACAAAGATTTCTTGGCCGGACGCAGCAGCTCACGCCTGTAATCCCAGCACTTTGGGAGGCCAAGGTGGGCAGATCACCTGAGGTTGGGAGAAATCAAAAAAAAAAAAAAAAAAAAAAAAAAATTCTCAGGATAGGACACAACACATGAAAGAAAAAAAAAACAATGAATTCATCAACACTGTTAATGAAACAAAAAGACAAGCCACAAACTGGGAGAAAATACTTAGAAACCACATACTGATAAAGAATTTGTATCAAAGATATGTAAGGAACTCTTATAAGACAAACAACCTAATATTTTTAAATGAGCAAGAAATCTGAACAGACACTTTACCAAAGAAAAGATATGAATGGCAAACAAGCACACGAAAAGATGCTTAACGTATCTGTAATTATGTAACTTAAAACCACAATGAGGTATCACTCCATACACACCTACAAGAGGACTAACATTAAAAAATAAAGTGATAGTGAAGAGCACCTGGAACTCTTCTACATGGCAAGTAAAAAGGCAAAATGATGCATTTTAGAAAATTTTAGAAAAATTTTGCAGTTTCTTATAAAGTTACCATAAAATTTTATATTTCCATAATCCACAATTGCCAATCTTATTCCAAAGTATTTATACTAAAGAAATGTAAACACATACCTACACAAAGACTGTACATGTATACTTATAACAGCTTTCTTCATAACAGCCAAAAACTGGAGAAAACTCAAATGTCTACCAATTGGTGAATGGATAAACAAATAGCAGTGAATCCATACAATGAATACTACTCTATAATAAAACGGAACAAACCACTGACACATGCTGTAACATCCATGAACTCCAAAAACATTATGTTAAATGAAGTGTGGCACAGTACATTCTGTATAATTCTACTTAGAGGATATTCTGGAAAAGGCAAAACTACATGGACAAACATCAGATCAGTAGCTTTCAGAGGCTGAGTATGGGGAGTGAACTGACTACAAAAGTGCCCAAGAGAATGTTTACCAATGATGTTCTATAACTTGCAGTTCTACTATCTGTATTTGTTAATTAAACCATACACTTAGAAAAGGTGAATTTTACTGACTGTAAATTATACCTCAATAAACCTGATATAAATTGTTTAGTTTTCTACTGGTAGTCACAGCTCTCTACTATCTTTCCACCATATCTCCCACTCATGTGTGCCCACTCTGACGCATTAGCCAAATGGAACTATTACCTTTATTATTAACAACAACAGCAAAAGCATTAGCAGTCAATATTTACTAGAACTTGCTATAGTCAGATACACGATAAAAGGAAAGCAATCCACACATATTATCTCATTAATACAACCTTATCCTCATTTAGAGGCAGAAACTGAGGCTTAAGGAGATTAATAATTTGCCCAAAGTCCTTCAATAGCTAGTATGTGACAGACATGGGATTTCAATTTAGGTCTACCTGACTCCAAAACCCTGACAATGAACTGCCTTAAGATTTCTACCCACATGTTTGCTTATGCTGTTATATCAGATCTCTTCTCCTCAACTTCATTTGCCCTCATCTTATCTATCCTTAAAAGCAAAATTTATATGCATGCCTCATTCATAAAGCTTTCCCAGATCTCCTTCACCAGCTGACACCATCTTTTCCAAAGCCTTAAAAGCTCCAGCACTAAATTAGCTCCTTATTTATAACACTTTACATCTATCCTACATCCTGTCATAGTTATTGATGTACTTCCCCGACAAATATTTTGTTACTGGAGGACAAGATCAAAGACTTATTCACCCTTGTGTACTCAATACTGAACAAAACAGTTTATATCAATACATAACTTACAGAATGAATGAATAAATGAATGGTGGTTGGAACATTAGTCTACCTGTTAGTACAATTAGATATTGTTTCATCCTACCGAGGCAATGGAACCCTTACTTATGAGCTGCTTTTTTTTTTTTTTTTTTTGGGGGGAGTCCTTCCTTCTTATTGCCTAGGCTGGAATGCAATGGCGCCATATCGGCTCACTGCAACCTCTGCTTCCTGGGTTCAAGCAACTCTCCTGCCTCAGCCTCCCGAGTAGCTGGGATTACAGGTGCCCACCACCACGCCTGGCTAATTTTTTTGTATTTTTGGTAGAGACAGGGTTTCACCATATTGGCCAAGCTGGTCTCGAACTCCTGACCTCAGGTGATCCACCTGCCTCAGCCTCCCAAAGTGCTGGGATTACAGGCTTGAGCCACCGTGCCTGGCCACTTATTAGCTTCTTAGAATCAACCCATATGTTATTGTGTCATCCTTTCCTAAAATTATATTTTCAGATAAGAACATGAAAGGTTAAAAACTGAAAGGCAAACCCAAACCAAACACTGTCTGCTATTTTGATATTAATTAAAAACAGGGTCAAACTCCTGAGCAACACATGAAAGCAAACAGAACAGGGAGTGGCAAAGACAGACTTGTTAACACAGGAAGAATATAATATGCCAGAGTAATAGAAAAGTCATCAGTGGAGAAGATACTAGAGAGAACATTATGTTATAAAAGCCTGGCCAAATTCTTCAACAGGTCAATGATATATATTTTTTTAAATGAAGAGGGGGGTGTTCTAGTTTATAAGACTTAAGAGACGTAATAACCAAATGCAATCTGTGAACCATGTAGAAGCCTTTGTCCAAACAAATTATTATAAAAAGACATTTTTGGGACAATTAATAAGTTTCAAATAGGAGAATAAATATTAGATGATTTTGAGGAATTACCAATTTTGTTAGGTGTGATAATAGTGTGGTTATGTAAAAACGTTCTTAGTTTTTAAAAATGCATACTTAGGTATTTAGGGATAAAATACCATAATGCCTCAAATTTATTATAAAATATTTTAGCAAAAAAGGCAAATTGTTAGTAACAAATATAGGTGATGCATACATGGGAAGTTCATTAAACAATTCTCTTTTTTCTTTACAGAAAAAAAAAGTAAGTTGTCATAGGAAAAAGTCTAGTCACTGTGACAATTCTTATTCAAAAACTCTGTGGATGACCAAAGTGACAGACTAAAGTCAGAGTTTTAAGAGTACTAGCACATCTTTGGTTTTTCTTCATTGTATTCCACAGCCTATTAATAGTTCCACTGTTTTTGTTTGTTTGTTTTAGAGACAGCATCTTGCTCTGTCACCTAGACTGGAGTGCAGTGGGGTGATCACAGCTCACTGCAGGCTGGAACTCCTGGACTCAAGCATAGTTCCACTATTCCCAGCCTAGTTCCACTATTTAACATATATTTTATTCTCCAATGTTAGCTGTTTACAGTCTTCTACCTTGTTAGATGGTAAGCTTTTTTTTTTTTTTTTTTACCATGAAACATTTTTTATTTTTTTTTTATTATTATACTTTAGGTTTTAGGGTACATGTGCACAATGTGCAGGTTTGTTACGTATGTATACATGTACCATGTTGTTTTGCTGTACCCATTAACTCATCATTTAGCATTAGGTATATCTCCTAATGCTGTCCCTCCCCCCTACCCCCACCCCACAACAGTCCCCGGAGTGTGATGTTCCCCTTCCTGTGTCCATGAGTTCTCATTGTTCAGTTCCCACCTATGAGTGAGAACATGCGGTGTTTGGTTTTTTGTCCTTGCGATAGTTTACTGAGAATGATGGTTTCCAGCTTCATCCATGTCCCTACAAAGGAGATGAACTCATCATTTTTTATGGCTGCATAGTATTCCATGGTGTATATGTGCCACATTTTCTTAATCCAGTCTATCGTTGTTGGACATTTGGGTTGGTTCCAAGTCTTTGCTATTGTGAATAGTGCCGCAATAAACATACGTGTGCATGTGTCTTTATAGCAGCATGACTTATAGTCCTTTGGGTATATACCCAGTAATGGGATGGCTGGGTCAAATGGTATTTCTAGTTCTAGATCCCTGAGGAATTGCCACACTGACTTCCACAATGGTTGAACTAGTTTACAGTCCCACCAACAGTGTAAAAGTGTTCCTATTTCTCCACATCCTCTCCAGCACCTGTTGTTTCCTGACTTTTTAATGATGGCCATTCTAACTGGTGTGAGATGGTATCTCACTGTGGTTTTGATTTGCATTTCTCTGATGGCCAGTGCTGATGAGCATTTTTTCATATGTTTTTTGGCTGCATAAATGTCTTCTTTTGAGAAGTGTCTGTTCATGTCCTTCGCCCACTTTTTGATGGGGTTGTTTGTTTTTTTCTTGTAAATTTGTTTGAGTTCATTGTAGATTCTGGATATTAGCCCTTTGTCAGATGAGTAGATTGCAAAAATTTTCTCCCATTCTCTAGGTTGTCTGTTCACTCTGATGGTAGTTTCTTTTGCTGTGCAGAAGCTCTTTAGTTTAATTAGATCCCATTTGTCAATTTTGGCTTTTGTTGCCATTGCTTTTGGTGTTTTAGACATGAAGTCCTTGCCCACGCCTATGTCCTGAATGGTATTGCCTAGGTTTTCTTGTAGGATTTTAATGGTTTTAGGTCTAACATTTAAGTCTTTAATCCATCTTGAATTAATTTTTGTATAAGGTGTAAGGAAGGGATCCAGTTTCAGCTTTCTACATATGGCTAGCCAGTTTTCCCAGCACCATTTATTAAATAGGGAATCCTTTCCCCACTTCTTGTTTTTGTCAGGTTTGTCAAAGATCAGATAGTTGTGTAAGCTTCTTGAGAGCAGACACAATATGTTACCGACTTTTGGTACACAGAAGAATGCTGTATATCAAAAAGGAAACTGATGGAATAGAATTGCTTTTGAATGTAGCTTGTACTTGGCACCCGTGAAGAAAATAAAGTATCTCTAAACAGTAATTCTTCTCCCTTCACAACTAGAAACTAATTTAATAGGCATAACATAATATAGGTATGTTTGTACATAAATACAAATTCCTTAAGCTTCTTAAAAGTGAAGCATAAAACATCCGTATTACCAACTACACCAGAGGTGTAGCGTAGTCTGGGGATTCCTGGAAGTCAGAGACCCTTTCCAGGAATCTGGGAAGTAAAAGCTGCTTTCATAATAACATTATTTATAAGATGTTATTTATCTATTTTACTCTCATTCTCTCATGATTGAACAGTGGGGATTTTTAGATGACTTGTGATATCATTCTTCTGAAGGCTAATAGAATATGTCTTTGGGTAGTCTTGTGTGAGTGAACGTACACCACTTTATCTTGCCCTTTTGATTCTTATGTACCTGCTGTTCCTGCCATTTCGGAATCTGAAGGATGCAAGTAGGATAAAAAGCAAATCGAAGTTTTTTGCTATTAAGGTTACTCCAAATATGATCTTGGACAGACAGTATACACAGAGTAAACTTTCAGACTTTCAAGTTACGAAATTTTGGCTTTTCCCCTAAGACATGAATTTAAAAACTTAGGGAAAGGAAAGAGTGAAAAATAGATCAAGAGTGATTGGGGCTGACTAAATGATATTTTTCTGAAGATACTCTCCCAGTATAATTGCGAATTCTTTGGGGAAAACTGCTTCATTTAATGACACATTGGGAATGAAAAACAAACAAGAAATGAATGTTGAAATGAATTAACATAAAAATACTTCTGCATAGGGTTTCTACCATCCTTAGAATCATCTCTCCTACTCCCGCCAGCCCCTTAGAATATCAACTGTTTTGGCAATCTGAAAATTTTGTTGAGTTGTTTTCTAAACCCTGAATAATTTGTTAGATAACTGCAGGTTAGACCACTACAGGTGGTCTTGGCCACAGCACATGGTCACATTTTTCTGAAAAAAAATTTCAAATTCTACTAATTGGTAAATATCCTATGAAAGTTTAGATTATCTTTTCACATCTTAATTTATAAAGTACTCCTTATAAAATAGAAAATAATGCCTTTGAACAAAGTCTAATAATTTCTATAAATCATTACCTTAGATAACAGCTTGTCAAATAAGCTATCCATTATCGCTACAAGCTTAGCTGATATTTCAGCTATGTGATCATGGTAGTCCTGCAATGAGAAATGATATTGTATTTTTAAGTCCCTGGGACACATTTAAAAAATACTTAACAATTATGGATCTAAACTTATGAAATTCCAATAGAAAATATATGAAAAAGTACCTTAGTGATATGATCAAAATGCCTAAGCATGCTATATTGCTTAGGTGGTAGTCGAGCTTCAAAATGAGCCCGGATCACAGGAATGTAGTGCACAATTAACTGCAAACATCGTGAAGAAAGAGCTGAAGATCCAGTGAGTGGATACATAATGGAGAAATTTAAAAAAAAAGGTATTAGTTTATTTTAATTACAAATCAAATCAAATAAAAAACATCACTTATAAAGATCCAGTTTATTTCATAAATGAAGAGCACTATGGCAGAAGGCAACATATTTCATTTTGTCTAATAATTTGATACTGAATAACGTAATGAACATGCTGCTTTCACAAAGGACTCAAGTTGTGAGTATTATCAGTATCACAGTAACAAGACAACTGATTCTCCTCTGACATTCGGATACCTTTCACCCCCAAATACTTTATACACATTATATCTTCATGTTTTCTAGAGTGGTGTAACTTCCAAGTAACTTATACTTGGAGGGGAAATGCATCGTAACCTTTTCCCCATGGTTAGTTTTTTCAGTGATGAGTATACATAAAAGAGTAAGTAGCATTTATTTTTAGAGTAATGCCACTTTGGTTAGAGCCATGAAAACATGAGATATAAAAAAATATGATCAGTACAGTGACATCACTGTTAACACTTCAGCAAGTGAATTAAATGCAAGAATCCATACCCAAATTTTTTGTAGTTATCGTTTTTAGTCCAACAACTTGCAGTGCACCAGCTCCAAGAACTAACTGGCAACTTCTTGAATTGAAGTACTAACAAAAGAAGGAGAAAAAAACCCAAAATTTATTAAAAACTATTCTTTATATCCTGGCAATGTGCTGTTATAAAAATACATTCCCCTTTCCTCTCATTCAATGGCCAAATGAATTATCTAGTAGAAGCAATTAGTATCTATTTATTTAATGAAAAAGAAATGAGAAGGGGAGATTCTAAACAATAATATTTACTGATAAGAAAAAAGTTGAAAAATTCTAAAAATCAGTTCGCAGAAATTAATCTTTAATTTGCATGTACAAAACAAATTCAGTTTCAGTCATTCTTGTTGGGAAGTCCTATTTTCAAAAGTTATAAAAATCTTTCTCAGCTAAAACATGACAACTCAAGTCAGAACATAATTAATAGATTAGAGGTTTGAAAAAAATAATGAAGCCTTTCCTCCGTACTGGTAGTTTAAAATATCTCAATATGAAATGGCTGAATAAAATCATCACATTTTCATTTTATATCAATGGTTCTGAAAGAATGATGCAAGAAAAATCTCTAACCTTAGTGAGATGAATTTTGTAAAGTTCAGTGAATTCCTTCCATGCACATTTGAAACCAGTCCAGGTTTTTTGACCTAAGTGGCCTCAGTCATGTTCAGCACCTAACGAACAAATCATCTCCTGTCTCCAATGTCATTAACAACTCTATAGGTGAATGAGGATCACTAACTGTGGAGTAAGAAGGAAGCAGGCAGCCTGTTTCCAATAACATGTTGTGATTCAACCACAATCAAATGTTATAAAACTAATGCCTTAAAGTTAATGTGACCTTGAAATGTCTTTGAGTTAAGATTAGTCACACCCTAATGTATTAATTCCTCGAACAATTTTTCCATAATGGAGTGAAGTCATACACACCTTCAATAAATCTGACAGACGAGTAAGCATGTCAGTAGTAACAGATGGGATGTTATCCACACACTGGCAATATTCAAGGATAATTCTTATTAACAGCAATACGGTTCTACAAGAAAAGAAAAATGGCCCAATAGGAAATCAAACAAGAAAAATCAGAGGGATTTGGCATATACAAATCAAATTACTTAATGGCACAAAGGATCTCTGAGAATATAATGATCTTGGTAACTGTTGAAGTATGTGTTTTACCTACTAGTACAGCAGCTTCATGACTAACACAAGACAAGAGAGGTGTCTAGAATGCAAAATTTAAAGAGGCACTTACTCTGTGCAATTACAGGATCAGCTTGCACAACACTGAGAATGAGTAGCTCCTCAAATTCTGCACAACAGGCATAATACTCTCTGTATGGCATTCTTATTAAGTAAGGGAGTCGCTTCAGTAAGACAGGTACTGCATTCCTTAGCCAATTCAGAAACACTGACAAAAAGCCTATCCAGTGTTTCTGATTACCAACATAGTAGGTCCTCCATCATAATTAATGAATTGATGAAGAAAACCTAGTCCAGATTTTCTTAGTGAGATGGAAAAAAAAAAAAATCTATAATGGCTTCTAAGGAAAACATGTCTCCTAAGAATTTTATTGGCAGGTCACAAAAGGTTCTCTGGCCAGGCGCGGTGGCTCACACCTGTAATCCCAGCACTTTGGGAGGCCAAGGCAGGCGGATCACTGGAGGTCGGGAGTTCGAGACCAGCCTGACAATGGAGAAACCCTGTCTCTATTAAAAATTCAAAATTAGCTGGGCGTGGTGCTGCACATCTGTAATCCCAGCTACTCAGGAGGCTGAGGCAGGAGAATCGCTTGAACCTGGGAGCCGGAGGTTGCGGTGAACTGAGATCATGCCATGGCACTCCAGCCTGGGCAACAAGAGCGAAGCTCCGTCTCAAAAAAAAAAAAAAGTTTTCCAAAGATGATAAAGTTAAAGTTATTACCTCCATAGTAGGACAAACCACACATTGAAAAGACACACTACTGGGAGGTTAAAGACGATTGAAATTAAGGAGAAAGCCATTCATCATAGGATATCTAAGTTCAATGAGATGCTCAGAAGTAAGATCTATGTACAATAAGGATTTATAAGAGCCTGAAGGATATCAGGAACTAATGATCCAAGAAAGATGGTGTCTAGCCTTTATAACAGCTTGTCAGACCATATATGCATACTGCTCTCTATGCTTATTTCTCCTACAATCTGCCTAAATGAGCATGAGTCCATTGCTTATCTTTTGTAACTTTTTCTCAGAAGTTGTAATAGTTCTCCTTTAGCCAGGGAATTTAGTTTTTTGGCAACAGACTCTTTGCCTAAAGAGCCAAAAGCAAGATGGCCAGAGGGGACCATATCCATCAAGCAGTGAAGAGCAATCAGATAACCAGTAGTTAAGGAGGGAAATCATAATTAGATTGAAGGGATGGAATTACAGGAAGACTGAAGAAAGCTTTCCCTACCAGAAACAGGGAAGGACTCCAGAAGAGAAAAGAATGGAGGCTTTAGTTTAGAATGTGTGGACTTCAGGTATTTGAATACAGATACAGAAAAATGATTAATTCTATACATACTTTTTGAGTGCTTATTATGGTGCCAAGAAAAATAAAAACGGTAAGACCTGATCTCCACCTTTGAGGAATTCAGAGTCAAATTAGAAGACATATATATAAATAAATAATTCTATTATACTACGGTAAGTGCCATGATTGAGGGACATAGAATTACATTCTTCCTGGAGGGGGTGGCCATTTCAAAAAACACATACACAGTGACAAGAAGAAAAGTGAAAAAGAATGCTGGGCTAGATATTGGGAGTTAGACCTAGATTCTAATTCTGACTCCATCTGGGTCACTTGAACCACTTAATCTTCTAAAGCTTCAATTCTCATAGTGGAGAAAGGAAATAATAATCCCCAATATCTTTATTTTACAATGTAGTTATAAAGATCAAATGAGATCACATATATATGAAAACACTTAAGCTGTGAAGTACTGTTAAAGAATATGAAGATATATTTTAATTACCAATTTAATAAAAGACATAGTACTAGACAAAAAAGGATGGAATTTGTATGCTTCTTAGTTAACTTGAATTTGAGATACTTTTATTGGTAAAAGATCTAGTGAATCAAATGATGCCAACGAGAATAACTACCAATAACTATCAACTTATTAGGTGCTAGACCTGTGCTAAATGCTTTACATGAATTACTTAATTTTCACAGTAATTCTGTGTATAGTACTATTTTCCACATTGTGTGGGTTCCAGAGTTCACAACTTAAACTACTATGCTATAATACACTCTAAGAAAGCAACAGAAGAAAAGATAGAAAGAGCCTGGGATAGTAATAATATCATGGATCCACTACAATTACTCTTGGGTTGTCTAGATTTCTTGTTATATGAGAAAAATCAAGCTTTTTGTGTTAAGCCAGTGTAGTCCTTAATAATGCATGCTACAGAAGAGAGAAGATAAAGAAATCCATAAAGTTTCCTTTAAGTTCTTTGCAGGATTAACTATTTTAATAGTTAATCCAAATTTAACATTGTTAAAATTGTTAATCCAAAATTTCCAATTCACTTCGAGAGAGACTTAGAAGACTTGTGTTTTAAATAGTTGACTCAACTACTAAAGAAAAATGTGTCACTCACCCAACAACTGCATACTGTTGTCCCTCGACAATAAGAACTTCAGCTGGTTTCCTTTCTTCTGTGGCTACAGAGTAAAGCAAATAAACAAGACAGACAAGAGTACCACATGAAACAAAATAGAGAAAAAGCTGAAGAAGATAATTCCTGTTTAAGGCCTAAAACTCTCATTTCTGAAAATAAACATCTACTTCCTGGGAAACTATTTGGCACACAGTAAATAAAGTATACTGGAAGTTGGAGAGATTTGGATTTGAGTACCAGTACTACCAATTACTGGATACATGACTTTGGGGCAATTATTTAACCTCTTTGAGTATCACTATCTGTATCTATTTCAGGGTTGTTGTTAATGGTAGAAATAATTATCACAAACTGCCTATCCCTTAGGGCTGGCACGAGGTAAATGATCAGTAAATAGTTTTTTAAAAAAAGTTATTAGTTTTGGAAAGGCAGAACTAGCATTTAAATTGGTTGTCTTTACTATTACCATTATAGAATACAAGTTAATTTCTAAATTTGACAGAAAGATTATATATTTAATTTTTAATACTTCAACCCAGAAGTTACTTTATTTTCAACATGTGATATTTCTTTAAACAAAATTCAGCATATTGAGGTGAAAAGAACAGTGGACTGGATTTTATCCTGGATGCGCCAAATTGATTAGATTATCATGGGCAACTCATTATGCTTCCCTAAGCTTCAAATCCCTTTGGGATTTGTAAATATATTTGACTATTTGAGAGCTATATATATTCCAATCACAGTTTACCATGTATGTCAGACATATATTTTTTGAGGTTAAGGACTGTGTCTTCATCACTTCTCTGTATTACAGAGAAGTGGCATAGCATCGTAGAAAAGAGAAATGGCCCTAAAGTCAGTCTGCCGGGATTGAAATCCCAGCTCTACCACTTCCTAGCTATGTAACCTTAGGCAAGTTGCTTAACCTCTTTGTGCCTTAGTTTCTAAATTTGTAAAATAGGAATACTAATAATGTCTAGCTCATGGACCTGTAAATGAGATAACACATGTAAAATACTTAGAACAAAACAGTGTAAGTAAACACTCAATTAATATTAGCTGCTATCCATTAACCTTCATTTCCCCAATGCCTAGCTGAGTGGATAGTAACCCAATTAATGTATCATGGACAAATGGGTAATAATCCAGGATCCTTAACTTGAAAAGAACTAGTAAAATGTTAATGGACTTCTAATAGCATACACCTATGCTATTCAGAGAGGAAAAAAAAGACTGAGACAGAAGCAAGGTATGTAAGAGAAACCTCCTACCATCAATATCCTCCAAAGAAGTGAAAATAAATAGTTCATGTTTGAAACAAAATACACGATTAATTCAATTATTCCACATTTATGATTTTAATTCAGAAATCATTCTGTTTGCTTAACAGTGGAATCAAAAGACCATGAGCTGTTCAGGGACAGAAAACATATCCTAGTCATCTAGCACAGTACCTCACATAGAGGGAAGTCAATTAAATACAGCTTGAAAGACTAGATGAGTGATAAGTCTTATAATTTTAAACTAGTGATTTAGAGTGGTCAGAGTGTTTTATTTTTCCATCAGCTCTTGCTACTTGAATGCTTTAGTTGTACCAATATCATACAATCAATTAGAAAACTCCACCACCCAACACTATTACCTATTAAAAACTGACATATGACAAAAATTTACTTAATTCCTTCAATTCTTCTCTCTGCCCTACATCAACTCATCTATTTTATAGTTGTCCTTAACCCTCTTCCCCTTGTCACAGGGGCAGAAGTAGTAGCCTTTCTCTCAAACTCTGGATTCGATTCCATGCACCTTGCCCCGTAAATCACCCTCTCTAACTTCTTTAGCTACTATTTCATCACTCACTTTTCCCGCACAGCCAAATCTGTTGAAAAAGTAGGCTATACTTGTCTACCCTTCCTCACTTTTCCAGTTACTAAGCACTGAACTGCAATTTGACTATCACTCCACTGAATTACTGAGATTGCAAATGATCTATGTATCAAACTAATGGTTACTGTTTGTGTTTTACTCAAGTCTTTCTCTTGTAGTCTAGTTGCATTTTGTGCCAATGTGAAGTATACAATTTAAAAATATTTCTGTGTAGAAATGTAAAACTTTGATTAAACACATAAAATTTGAAATAGTGCAACTACCTTCTCTATTAGAAATACTCAAGAATTTCATAATTGTAAATCTTATAGGATTATTATAAATAAATTTACATTATTATCAGATGATGACTCCCCCTGAACTAGGGTACAAAAATATTTCCCAGCCATCTCTTCCACATGAAAACTCTCTCATCATTTTACTTCTATGTTCTAGATTTCTCCCTGCCTCTCTGGTTCTTCCTTTTTTGTCTCCTTCATGGTTTTCTTTCTTTACATTTGGGTTTTCGCTATCATGTAACTACATTACTTTTGATTGCTTATGTATTTTTTGGTTTTGTTCATTAGACTTAGCCTCTTTAAAGCAGAATTATAGCTGTTATCTCTGTCTCAATTCTGTCTCAATATAGGACACAAAGTAGAAGCTAACTAGTGCTTACTCAATACATGTATGTAAACAATATGGTATAGTAGCTAAGAACATAGCTATGAAATTATATAAAGCTGGTTTCAAATCCCAACTCATCGTCTGTATAAAAATTCCTTAACCCTTCTGAGCCTCAAGCCTCCTCACTGTTACACAAAGTAACAACAGTACCCGTATCACAGATCGTTGTGAGAATGAACTGGAGTAATGCATGTAAAGAACATGGTCCAGTGTCTGGCATATGGTTATAACACGCAATAAATATTTGAAATAATTATTATAAATTACCATAGTTTTCCTGTCAAGTATTTACTAAGCTGGAAATGTTGGTTCTAGCTTTGAAATAGGCATTGTCAACTAAAGAAATATTAAGCATTAATACAAAATAAATAAACAATATAAAATTGAAAGAGAATGTGTGAATGAATACACATACCACCTGATTTTTTTTCAGGTAAAGCAATCTTCCCATCTGATAGAGAATCAACAAGATCCTGAAATTCTGCAGGAACATCTGCTTGCTTCCAGCGCTCATTGTCTAAGAGGAGGCTAGTCCACAGTAAAGAGAAAAGAACGTAAACTTTAACATTTCAATACCATCTTCCTCGGTTTAAAAGAAAAGGAAGAAGAGCTGAGTGAGAATATAAGACTTAAAAAGTGCTGAACACTTTAACAAGCAGGATCAATACTTAGAAAATAGTTCCCTTTTTATATCTCAGCCTAAACAAAAAGAATGACGAAACAATTTACTTAACTTTGAGTGGGAAAAAAAGCCAACTTACTGAGGATCTTCCCGATAAGTACTTTAATAGAAGTAAACATTCTAACTCTGCTTTGAAAAGCCAAGAAATGTGATTTTAATTCCACAATCTGCCTTTAATTAAAAAAACCTTTATCAGGCATTCTCACTGGCCAATTAAGTTTCCTCTTTTAAATATAACTGTGTTTCTCAAAGAAAAATGAAAAAATCAAACAACAGAATGGACGTGGTGATGATACCTGAGCTTGGTTTTTCTCTCTTCATGAAACCTGTTTACAAACTTAATAGCTTGGCTCTGAAGTGCTCCAAGTAATGACGTGCTTTTTCTTCCACAGATCTGTTCGGTGTCTAAAATGAATGTTTCCATTAATCTAGAAAGTGTTATGAATTCCATGGAATTTAGCTTCTCAAGAAAACCATCCTAAATTTTAATACAAAAATCATGAGAGTTAGTGTAACACCAAATTGAGTTATGAAACCTAGTTTAACAATTATTATAATATATATATTTTTTATTTTAATCATATTTCCCAATACTTCATTCAGACCCAGAAATTGAGCATGAAATGCTTAAGAGGTCCAAATTTGATTCTCATCCCTTTATAACTAATATAGTAGTTCAAATGAATTTAGGTCATACTATAAAATTTTCACAGTGTTGGAGTTTTATTATAAACTTGTTTAACTACATATATTTAGGTATACATATATACACATATTATATATGTAAAACAACATTAATTTCAAATTAGTTATTAACATATATTTCAAAATAAGTCATTTAACCATTTATCTGAAAATAATGCTTTAATAATTCCTATTTATTTTATTTAGATTACTTTATATCTCAACATCTCCCTAGTAGACCGCATCGGTGGTAACATTGACTTTATTAAATGTTAAAAATATAATATGCATTATGGGGAACATAGGAAGCAAAGACATAATTCCAGATCTTCAAAATTATTATGTATAAAATATATAAAGCTTTATGAAAATAACTACCTTTGCTCTTGACGTGAGAAATTTGACAGCTCGATCATGGCATATATCTGAGGCACTATATAATAATTCCTGGATATTATTTGCCAGTTTTCCTAGCTCTGAGTCAGTTAATTTCATGTCTTCACTGACTCTGAAAATGACAAAGTAAGATTTAGTCAGGGAAGGTTGTAAACACAGTATTCTCCATAGGTGACCTATCAATAAAAAGGATGAAAAATCTGTAAAATTCACATTTGAATAAAAATTCTATGATGTACCACATATCTTATAGTTTTTATAGTGACACATTAAACATGCTCAGATAACACAACTATTATCTATATTATTGTTTGTTTTGAGACAAGGTCTTGCTCTGTCACCTAGGCTGGAGTGCAGTGGCACATTCAGAGCTCACTGAAACCTCAAAATCCTAGCCTCAAGTGAACCCCCTACCTCAGCCTCCCAAGTAGCTAAGACTACAGGTGTGCACCACCACACCTGGCTAATCTTTTTTGAAAATTTTTTGTAGAGACAGAGTCTTGCTACAATGCCCAGGGTGGTCTCAAATATCCCTGGCCTCAAGCAATCCTCCCAGCTCGGCCTCCCAAAGTGCTAGGATTACAAGTGTGAGCCACTGTGCCCATCCACAAAGGTATTTTATCATAACCTTAAATAAGAATTTTCATTCTCCACTGTAGTATTTTCAACACTTTGTTCAGACTCCGATTGAAAAGTCTGCAGAAAGTATAGCAAAATTAAATTTTTAGATTAGGTACAAGATAGTAGCTATGTCAGGGGACAGTTGTGCATAGGCACCTAGGATGATACAGTGGAAGCAAGAAGAGGGAAGGAATGTTATTTCATGACAAACAGGCTCTCTTTTTACTTATAATTATGAATGAGTATAAATATTCAGTTCAACTGAACTAATATTTACTAAGCATTTACCGTGCTTAAGCACTAGGCACTACAGGGAATATAATAGGTTGCTGCTTTCAAGGAACCTAAACTCAAAGAGGAGTATTTATAAGACATAATGTACTTTTTTTCAATTTTGAGGGGAAATGTAAAACTTTCTATTTTTAAACATTTTCCCCCAGGGGCATATATAAAGACCAATGATTCCATGCCATCAGTTCAGTTTAGGGTTACCATGAGCCAAGTGAAGTACCTTAACCTCATTTTTCTCTCTTTCAGTTGAATTAAAATACTTTTCAAAAATACTACAAAGAGGCTCTGGTGTATATTACTTTGAGGCAAACTACCATTCTAATTGGTTATGGTATTAAAGAAGGTTATTACCTGCTAGCCTTCAAAATCATAATATCACCAAATTTGTTTACTAATGCTTCAAAATAACAGAGGAATTAATATTCTTAAAGTACTCTCAGAAACATTATCTTGTTTCATTCTCACACTCTGAGGTAGATAGATAAATAACCACCAATGGAGGAGAACACTGAATCTTAGAAAGTTAAAGTGACCTATCCAAGGTTACAATATTAAGAGAGCAGAACTAGAACCTAGAATTAGTCTACTTCTAATCGAGTAAGCTTCCTCTACTCCGACATTTCTATATAAACAGTCTAGTAGTATTTCAAAACAGAATACCTGCGAAATTCTTGCTTAAATTTCAAAGTCAACTTTACTACTGAAGTAAATTTTTAATTCCTGAAACATTACTTAAAATTTCCCCCATGTAACAGAATGATTAAGGAATTTGAAACTCTTGGCAATATGCTACCAATTCACAAAAATATAAACAGAAAATGGCAAATAAAAACAACTCAAGTCCTTAAAAAAAAAAAAGAGTGAATTAATCCAAAAAGCCCAAAGTTAGTTTTTTAAAATAATTTCATTTATTGTAATTCTGCTTTTAAAAAGATCTTTGGGGCCAGGGCGTGGTGGCTCACGCCTGTAATTCCAGCACTTTGGAAGGCCGAGGCGGGCAGATCATGAGGTCAGGAGGCCAAGACCATCCTGGCTAACACATGGTGAAACCCCGTCTCTACTAAAAACACAAAAAAATTAGCCGGACGTGGTGGCGGGCACCTGTAGCCCCAGCTACTTGGGAGGCTGAGGCAGGAGAATGGTGTGAACTCGGCAGGCAGAGCTTGCAGTGAGCAGAGATCGCACCACTGCACTCCAGCCTGGGTGAAGGAGCGAGGACAAACCCACAGCCAATATCATACTGAATGGGCAAACACTGGAAGCATTCCCTTTGAAAACTGGCACAAGACAGGGATGCCCTCTCTCACCACTCCTATTCAACATAGTGCTGGAAGTTCTGGCCAGGGCAATCAGGCAGGAGAAGGAAATAAAGGGTATTCAATTAGGAAAAGAGGAAGTCTAATTGTCCCTGTTTGCAGATGACATGATTGTATATCTAGAAAACCCCACTGTTTCAGCCGAAAATCTCCTTAAGCTGATTAGCAACTTCAGCAAAGTCTCAGGATACAAAATTAATGTACAAAAATCACAAGCATTCTTGTACACCAATCACAGACAAACAGAGAGCCAAATCATGAGTGAACTCCCATTCACAATTGCTTCAAAGAGAATAAAATACCTAGGAATCCAACTTACAAGGGATGTGAAGGACCTCTTCAAGGAGAACTACAAACCACTGCTCAATGAAATAAAAGAGGATACAAACAAATGGAAGAACATTCCATGCTCATGGGTTGGAAGAATCAATATCGTGAAAATGGCCATACTGCCCAAGGTCATTTATAGATTCAATGCCATCCCCATCAAGCTACCAATGACTTTCTTCACACAATTGGAAAAAACTACTTTAAAGTTCATATGGAACCAAACAAGAGCCCGCATCGCCAAGTCAATCCTAAGCCAAAAGAACAAAGCTGGAGGCATCACGCTACCTGACTTCAAACTATACTACAAGGCTACAGTAACCAAAACAGCATGGTACTGGTACCACAACAGAGACATAGATCAATGGAACAGAACAGAGCCCTCAGAAATAATGCCGCATATCTACAACTATCTGATCTTTGACAAACCTGACAAAAACAAGAAATGGGGAAAGGATTCCTTATTTAATAAATGGTGCTGGGAAAATTGGCTAGCCATATGTAGAAAGCTGAAACTGGATGCCTTCCTTACACCTTATACAAAAATTAATTCAAGATGGATTAAAGACTTACATGTTAGACCTAAAACCATAAAAACCCTAGAAGAAAACCTAGGCAATACCATTCAGGACATAGGGGTGGGCAAGGACTTCATGTCTAAAACACCAAAAGCAATGGCAACAAAAGCCAAAATTGACAAATGGGATCTCATTAAACTAAAGAGCTTCTGCACAGCAAAAGAAACTACCATCAGAGTGAACAGACAACCTAGAGAATGGGAGAAAATTTTTGCAACCTACTCATCTGACAAAGGGCTAATATCCAGAATCTACAATGAACTCAAACAAATTTACAAGAAAAAAACAAACAACCCCATCAAAAAGTGGGTGAAGGACATGAACAGACACTTCTCAAAAGAAGACATTTATGCAGCCAAAAAACGTATGAAAAAATGTTCATCATCACTGGCCATCAGAGAAATGTAAATCAAAACCACAATGAGATACCATCTCACACCAGTTAGAATGGCCATCATTAAAAAGTCAGGAAACAACAGGTGCTGGAGAGGATGTGGAGAAATAGGAACACTTTTATACTGTTGGTGGGACTGTAAACTAGTTCAACCATTGTGGAAGTCAGTGTGGTGATTCCTCAGGGATCTAGAACTAGAAATACCATTTGACCCAGCCATCCTATTACTGGGTATGTACCCAAAGGACTATAAATCATGCTGCTATAAAGACACATGCACACGTATGTTTGTTGCGGCACTATTCACAATAGCAAAGACTTGGAACCAACCCAAATGTCCATTAATGATAGACTGGATTAAGAAAATGTGGCACATATACACCATGGAATACTATGCAGCCATAAAAAATGATGAGTTCATGTCCTTTGTAGGGACATGGATGAAACTGGAAAACATCATTCTCAGTAAATTATCGCAAGGACAAACAACCAAACACCACATGTTCTCACTCATAGGTGGGAATTGAACAATGAGAACTCATGGACACAGGAAGGGGAACATCACACTCCGGGGACTGTGGTGGGTTGGGGGCAGAGGGGAGGGACAGCATTAGGAGATATACCTAATGTTAAATGACAAGTTAATGGGTGCAGCAAACCAACATGGCACATGAATACATACGTAACAAACCTGCACATTGTGCACATGTACCCTAAAACCTGAAGTATAATAATAAAATTAAAAAAATAAAATAAAATAAAATTAAATTAAATTAAAAAAAGAAAAAAATTATTTTTTAACTTCAGTTAGATCTCTAACTTTCACGTCAACAGGAAAAAAGCAAACGAACTCAAACATAATCCAGCAATTCTACTTCTGGGTATACATCCAAAATAACTGAAAGCAAGATCTCTAGGATTTATATGTACACTCAAGTTCATAACAGCACTATTCAAAATAGCCAAGATGTGGAAGCAACCCAAGTGTCCACTAATGGATGAACAGATAAACAAAATGTGATATATACATATACATCTTGTATGTATATATCACATACATGTGAATGGAATATTATTCAGCCTTAAAAAGGAAGAAAATTTTGATATACGCTTCAACATGGATGAAACTTGAGGACATTATGCTCTGCAACTCTAATATTTTCCATTGTTTTTCTTTTCCTATTTCCTGCCTAGAAAAGTATTTCCTATTTTGTGCCATATTTGCATTGCAATAAACTTACAAAATTGCAGGTTATTTTGAAGTAAGAAAATAGGGAAAATCTACCACTAACAAAGTTAAAACATCAAGGCGTATTTTTGCATGTTCTATATCAGTGATTCAATTATATACCGCAAAAACACTTGCTACAGGAATAGTCAGAGCCCTTGTATGAAAGAAGTAGTTAGACACACACATATAAATATACTCAACTCATTGCCCCTTTGAGTTAGGTAGTTCCCAGACATTTATGTGCCTACTGAACACACAAAGAACCATCTACAGAACCTATGCTTCGTGCTGTCGGAGGATGTGATTGGGGAAAGCCAGAGAAGGTTCAATGTATAAAGTGAGCCACAATGGAGGTAGGAGAGGAAGGATAAAAACTGTGAGACTGCATCCAGTTTAAAAGGATCTCAAATGGTGTGGCAGAAAGCTAACTATCTTTCAGTATATGTTCTCTCTTTTGCCACAATGACAGCTCTAGCTGGGCAAATAGTTCACAAGCTAAAGACTTATTTCTCAAGCTTCCCTTATAGCTAGACATAGTCATGTAATTATGCTGGCCACTAGGATGTAAGTGGAAGTACTAAGTGCAAATTCTGGATTGTGCTTGTTTTTAAAAAGAAAGAATAAAATATAAACAAATCTATGTGAAGGTAACACAGAACTAACAAATCTAAAATGTATATGGATTTGTAAAAGACCAAGAAGAGTTGAGGCAATCCTAAAGAAGAAAAAGTAGGAGAAATTACTCTCCCAGATATTAATATGGATTAAAAAGCTACAGTTGCTGGGCATGGTGGTTCATGTCTAGCACTCTGGGAGGTTGAGACAGGAGGATCACTTGAGGCCAGGAGTGACCAGCCTGGACAACATAGTAAGACCCCAGCTCTACAAACTAATTGTTTAAGAAAACAAAAGCTATAGTAACTACAGTAACTATAACAATTTTATTTAATGCTATTGGTGTAAAGACAGAAAAATGAACGAAATAGAGTCCAGAAACAGATACACCTATCTGAATATTTGATTTACGGCAAGAGTGACATTATAAGAGCACCTTGTCAATAAATGGTGCAAGGTCAAAAACATATTCTTATGGGAAAAAAATCTTAACCCTCATACTAAACACAAAAATCAATTCTAGATGGACTGTAGGTCTTAATGTGAAAAAGACAGTAACCAGAAAATATCTTCAAGTCTTTAAGGTAGGGAAAGATTTCTTAAACAGGACACAAAGAAGCATAAATCATAAAGGAAAATAATGAATCATAGAATTATATTAAGAACTTTTGTTCACCAAAAAACCCAATAAGAGTGAAAAGTCAATACAGAAAGTGGGAGAAGATATCTGCAATATGGACAACTGGCAAAAGGCTTGTGCTGACATAATATAAAGAACCTTCACAGATCAAGAAGACAAACCAACAGAAAAATGGGTAAAGGCCTTGAATAGGCACTTCATAGAAGAGGCTATCCCAGAAGCCAATGAATGTATGAAAAGGTACTCTCCTACCAATCATCAGGGAAATAAAATTACTACACTTGTGACATACCCAACAGAATGGCTAACATGTAAAAGACTGACAATATTAACAGTGAAGGAAGATGTGGAGTAACACAAACTGTTCCACACTTCTGAGGGGAGCGTAAATGAGTACAACCACTTTGAGAAATTGTTTGGCATTAGCTAAACTGACCATTCACATACTTTGTTTCCAGGTATATATTCAACAGAAATGACTGTAACATGTGCACCAAAGGTATCTAGAAGAATGTTCATGACAATCCAAAATGAAAATAACCCAAATCTTATCAAAAGTAAAATACATACATACATTGTGGTGTATCATAAAATGGATTATTTATACACAACAAATAAAATCACTGCTACATGCAACAACCTGGATAGATACCACAACTGTAATGCTGAACGAAAGAAATCAGAGATAAAAGAGCAAATATATTATTCCATTAAAATAAAGTTTAAAAACTGGAAAAACCAATTGTTTTAATGGTTTCCTATGGGAAGGAGTAGTGTAGTATTACAGCAGCAAGAGGGGCTTCTGAAGAGCTGGTAAAGTTATAGTTCTTGAGGTGGGTGACAATTATACCAACACATTCACTTTGTGCTAGTTAATTGAGCTGAGCACTTTATAATTGCTACATTTTCCCATATGTGCCTTAAGTTCCAAATGGATCATAAAAGGGCTGAGAGGAAGATGCATACAAATGATACTTGAAGCTGGAAGGTGGGCTTAGTTCTACCCAAATTACATGGCTGTTGTTAAAATGTTTAACAAGCAAAACAAAGTAAGCAAGGTATCAGCCCTTTGTCCTCTCCTTCCTGCTGCTACGGATGAAAATGAAATGCTAAAAGCTAGAACAGTCACCTTAGACACAGATGGAAACTATACACTGGGAATGGTAGAACTGTCTTCTCAGCTGACCATCTCCTACCTCTGAAATGTTACATGAGAGAAACAAAATTTTACATTAAGCTACAGAGTTTTTACATCTCTTTTTATAGCAGTTTTAGACTGCACCCTAACTAGTAAATGTGAAAATATTAGCCTGAACACAGAAGAAACTTTATTAATATATAGCTCAGGGTTTGGTTTGTTTGTACTGAAGAGCAGTGTTATAGCTGACTTTATGCTGTAACTGTGACCTTTATAAGCTCCAGGACCATAAGTTGATTTACATAAAGTACTGAGTTGACTGGTGGCTCCCAAGACGGCTGAATAGGAACAGCTCTGGTCTACAGCTCCCAGCGAGATCGACGCAGAAGACGGGCAATTTCTGCGTTTCCAAATGAGGTACCTGGTTCATCTCATTGGGACTGGCTGGACAGTGGGTGCAGCCCACGGAAGGTGCGCTGAAGCAGGGCGGGGCGTCGCCTCACCAGGGAAATGCAAGGGGTTGGGGGATTTCCCTTTCCTAGCCAAGGGAAGCTATGAGTGACTGTATCTGGAGAAGTGGTACACTCCTGCTCAAATACTGTGCTTTTCCTACAGTCTTTGTAACAGGCAGACAAGGAGATCCCCTCCCGTGCCTGGCTCGGCAGGTCCCACACCCATGGAGCCTTGCTCACTGGTAGCACAGGAGTCTGAGATCCACCTGGGATGTGAGAGCTTGGTCGGGGGAGGGGCGTCTGCCATTGCTGAGGCTTGAGTAGGCAGTTCTGTGCTCAGAGTGTAAACAAAGCAGCAGGGAAGCTCAAACTGGGCAGAGTGCACAGCAGCTCAGCAACGCCTACTGCCTCTCTGGATTCCACCCCTCTGGGGAGGGCATAGCTGAACAAAAGGCAGCAGACAGCTTCTCCAGACTTAAACGTTCCCTGCCTCAGAGCTCTGAAGAAAGCAGTGGTTCTCCCAGCACAGCATTCGAGCTCTGATAACAGACAGACTGCCTCCTCAAGTGGATCCCTGACCCCTATGTAGCCTGACTGGGAGACACCTCCCAGTAGGGGCCGACAGACACCTCATACAGGCGGGTGCCCCTCTGTGACAAAGCTTGCAGAGGAAGGATCAGGCAGCAATATTTGCTGTTCTGCAGCCTCTGCTAGTGATACCCAGACAAACAGTCTGGAGTGGACCTCCAGCAAACTCCAACAGACCTGCAGTTGAGGGACGTGACTGTTAGAAGGAAAATTAACAAAGTAATAGCATTGACATCAACAAAAAGGACATCCACACCAAAATCCCATTGATAGGTCACCAACATCAAAGACCAAAGGTAGGTAAAACCAAAAAGATGAGGAGAAACCAGAGTAGAAATGCGGAAGACTCCAAAAGCCAGAATACCTCTTCTCCTTCAAAGGAACACAAATCCTCGCCAGCAAGGGAACAAAACTGGACAGAGAATGAGTTTGACCAGCTGACAGAAGTAGGCTTCAGAAGGTCCGTAATAACAAACTTCTCCGAGCTAAAGGAGCATGTTCTAGCCCATTGCAAGGAAGCTAAAAACCTCGAAAAAAGATTAGATGAATGGCTAACTAGAATAACCAGTCTAGAGAAAAGCTTAAATGACCTGATGGAGCTGAAAACCACAGTACAAGAACTTTGTGAAGCATACACAAGCGTCAATAGCCGATTCGATCAAGTGGAAGAAAGGGTATCAGTGACTGAAGATCAAATTAGTGAAATAAAGCGAGAAGACAAGATTAGAGAAAAAAAGAGTGAAAAGAAATGAACAAAGCCTCCAAGAAATATGGGACTATGTGAAAAGACCAAATCTACGTCTGATTGGTGTACCTGAAAGTGATGGGAAGAGTGGAACCAAGTTAGAAAACACTCTTCAGGATATTATCCAGGAGAACTTCCCCAACCTAGCAAGGCAGGCCAACATTCACATTCAGGAAATACAGAGACCACCACAAAGATACTTCTTGAGAAGAGCAACCCCAAGACACATAATTGTCGGATTCACCAAGGTTGAAATGAAGGAAAAAATGTTAAGGGCAGCCAGAGAGAAAGGTCAGGTTACTCACAAAGGGAAGCCCATAAGACTAACAGTGGATGTCTCTGCAGAAATCCTACAAGCCAGAAGAGAGTGGGGGCCAAGATTCAACATTCTTAAAGAATTTTCAACCCAGAATTTCATATCCAGCCAAACTAAGCTTCATAAGTGACGGAGAAATAAAAGCCTTTATAAACAAGCAAATGCTGAGAGATTTTGTCACCACCAGGCCTGCCCTGAAAGAGCTCCTGAAGGAAGCACTAAACATGGAAAGGAACAACTGGGACCAGCCACTGCAAAAACATGCCAAATTGTAAAGACCATCGAGGCTAGGAAGAAGCTGCATCAATTAGCGGGCGAAATAACCAGCTAGCACCATAATGACAGGATCAAATTCACACATAACAATATTAACCTTAAATGTAAATGGGCTAAATGCCCCAATTAAAAGACACAGACTGGCAAACTGGATAAAGAGTCAAGACCCATCGGTGTGCTACATTCAGGAGACCCATCCCACATGCAAAGACATACACAGGCTCAAAATAAAGAGATGGAGGAAGATCTACCAAGCAAATGGAAAGCAAAAAAAAAAAAGCAGGGGTTGCAATCTTGGTCTCTGATAAAACAGACTTTAAACCAACAAAAATCAAAAGAGACAAAGAAGGCCATTATATAATGGTAAAGGGATCAATTCAACAAAAAGAACTAACTATCCTAAATATATATACACCCAATACAGGAGCACCCAGATTCATAAAGCAAGTCCTTAGACACCTACAAAGAGACTTACACTCCCACACAATAATAATGGGAGACGTTAATACCCCACTGTCAATATTAGATCAACACGACAGAAAATTAACAAGGATATCCAGGAATTGAACTCAGCTCTGGACCAAACGGACCTAAGAGACATCTGCAGAACTCTCCACCCCGAATCAACAGAATATACATTCTTCTCAGCACATTACACTTATTCTAAAATTGACCACATAACTGGAAGTAAAGCACTCCTCAGCAAATGTAAAAGAACAGAAATCACAACAAACTGTCTCTCAGACCACACTGCAATCAAATTAGAACTCAGGATTAAGAATCTCAGTCAAAACCACTCAACTACATGGAAACTGAACAATCTGCTCCTGAATGACTACTGGGTACATAACAAAATGAAGGCAGAAACAAAGATGTTCTTTGAAACCACTGAGAACAAAGACACAACATACCAGAATCTCTGGGACACATTTAAAGCAGTGTGTAGAGGGAAATTTATAGCACTAAATGCCCACAAGAGAAAGCAGGAGAGATCTAAAATCAACACCCTAACATCACAATTAAAAGAACTAGAGAAGCAAGAGCAAACAAATTCAAAAGCTAGCAGAAGACAAGAAATAACTAAGACCAGAGCAGAACTGAAGGAGGCAGAGACATTAAAAAATCCCTCAAAAAAAAAAAAAAAAATCAATGAATCCAGGAGCTGGTTTTTTGAAAAGATCAACAAAATTGATAGACCACTAGCAAGACGAATAACGAAGAAGAGAGAGAAGAATCAAATAGACAACAATAAAAAATGATAAAGGGGATACCACAACCGACCCCACAGAAATACAAACTACCATCAGAGAATACTATAAACACCTCTACGCAAATAAACTAGAAAATCTAGAAGAAATGGATAAATTCCTGGACACATGCACCCGCCCAAGACTAAACCAGGAGGAAGTTGAATCTCTGAATAGACCAGTAACAGGTTCTGAAATTGAGGCAATAATTAATAGCCTACCAACCAAAAAAAGTTCAGGACCAGACAGATTCACAGCTGAATTCTACCAGAGGTACAAGGAAGAGCTAGTACCATTCCTTCTGAAACTATTCCAATCAATAGAAAACGAGGGAATCCACCCTAACTCATTTTATGAGGCTAGCATCATCCTGATACCAAAGCCTGGAAGAGACACAATAAAAACAGAGAATTTTAGGCCAATATCCCTGATGAATACCGATGAGAAAACCTCAATAAAATACTGGCAAACCGAATCCAGCAGCACATCAAAAAGCTTATCCACCATGATCAAGTCAGCTTCATCCCTGGGATGCAAGGCTGGTTCGACATTCATAAATCAATAAATGTAATCCATCACATAAGCAGAACCAATGACAAAAACCACATGATTATCTCAATAGATGCAGAAAACGCCTTTGAAAAAATTCAACAGCCTTTCATGCTAAAAACTCTCAATAAACTAGGTATTGATGGAACGTATCTCAAAATAATAAGAGCTATTTATGACAAACCCACAGCCAATATAATACGGAATAGGCAAAAACTGGAAGCATTCCCTTTGAAAACTGGCACAAGGATGCCCTTTCTCACCACTCCTATTCAATATAGTATTGGAAGTTCTGGCCAGGGCAATCAGGCAAGAGAAAAAAATAAAGGGTATTCAGTTTGGAAAAGAGGAAGTCAAATTGTCTCTGTTTGTAGATGACATGACTGTATATTTAGAAAACTCCATCATCTCAGCCCAAAATCTCCTTAAGCTGATAAGCAACTTCAGCAAAGTCCCAGGATACAAAATCAATGTGCAAAAATCACAAGCATTCCTATACACCAATAACAGACCAACAGAGAGCCAAATCATGAGCAAACTCCCATTCACAATTGCTACAAAGAGAATAAAATACCTAGGAATCCAACTTACAAGGGATGTGAAGGACCTCTTCAAGGAGAACTACAAACCACTGCTCAAGGAAATAAGAGAGGACACAAACAAATGGAAAAACATTCCATGCTCATGGATAAGAAGAATCAATATTGTGAAAAACGGCCTTACTGCCCAAAGTAATTTATAGATTCAATGCCATCCCCATCAAGCTACCAGTGACTTTCTTCACAGAAATGAAAAAAACTACTAATGGAACCAAAAAAGAGCCCGCATAGCCAAGACAATCCTGGGCAAGAAGAACAAAGCTGGAGGCATCACGCTACCTGACTTCAAACGAAACTACAAGGCTACAATAATCAAAACAACATGATACTGGTACCAAAACAGATATATAGACCAATGGAACAGAACAGAGGCCTCAGAAATAATACCACACATCTACAACCATCTGATCTTTGACAAACCTGACACATACAAGCAATGGGGAAAAGATTCCCTATTTGATAAATGGTGTTGGGAAAACTGGCTAGCCATATGCAGAAAACTGAAACTGGACCCCTTCCTTACACCATATACAAAAATCAACTCAAGATGGATCAAAGACTTAAACATAAGACCTAGGACCATAAAACTCCTAGAAGAAAACCTGGGCAATACCATTCAGGACATAGGCATGGGCAAAGACTTCATATCTAAAACACCAAAAGCAATGGCAACAAAAGCCAAAATTGACAAATGGGATCTAATTAAACTAAAGAGCTTCTGCACAGCAAAAGAAACTATCATCAGAGTGAACAGGCAACCTACAGAATGGGAGAAAATTTTTGCAATCTACCCATCTGACAAAGGGCTAATATCCAGAATCTACAAAGAATTTAAACAAATTTACAAGAAAAAAGCAAACAACCCCATCAAAAAGTGGGCAAAGGATATGAACAGACACTTCTCAAAAGAAGACATTTATGCGGCCAACAGACATATGAAAAAATGCTCATCATCACTGGTCATTAGAGAAATGCAAATCAAAACCACAGTGAGATACCATCTCACTCCAGTTAAAATGGCGATCATTACAAAATCAGGAAACAACATATGCTGGAGAGGATTCGGAGCAACAGGAATGCTTTTACACTGTTGGTGGGAGTGTTAATTAGTTCAACCATTGTGGAAGACAGTGTGGCAATTCCTCAAGGATCTAGAACTAGAAATACCATTTGACCCAGCCATCCCATTACTGGGCATATACCCAAAGGATTATAAATGATTCTACGATGAAGACACATGCACACGTATGTTTACTTGGCACTATTCATAATAGCAAAGACTTGGAACAAACCCAAAGGTCCATCAATGATAGACTGGATTAAGAAAATGTGGCAAATATACACCATGGAATACTATGCAGCCATAAAAAACGATGAGTTCATGTCCTTTGCAGGGACATGGATGAAGCTGGAAACCATCATTCTCAGCAAACTGTCACAAGATCAGAAAACCAAACACTGCATGTTCTCACTCATAAGTGGGAGCTGAACAATGAGAACACATGGACACAGGGAGGGGAACATCACACACCGGGGCCTGTGAGGGGTGGAGGGCTAGGGGAGGGATAACATTAGGAGAAATACCTAATGTAGGTGATGGGTTTATGGGTGCAGCAAACCACCATGGCACATGTGTATACCTATGTAACAAAACTGCATGTTCTGCACCTGTAACCCAGAACTTAAAGTATAATAAAAAAAAAAAAAAAACAGAAAAAGAAATAATAAAGTACTGAGTTGATTTATATAAAGATAATAAAAATATTGTTATTCTTAACAATAACTAAATCCAAACTATATTCTTGGGCCAGAAATATTTTATTGGTTCTATTTTTTTGATAACAGAGATTACTGGGTCAATTGGTAAACTTTGTTTAAATGGGATCTGTGGATCAGATGGTAATATTAATAATTTATTGTATCAATGCTTCCTTGTATTTAATCAGTATACTAAGGTTATATAGGTGTGTTCTTGTGTTTAGGAAATATACACCAGGTACCCAGGGATAATAGTGCATCATGTCTGTAACCTACTGTCAAAGGATTCAGAAAAAAATATTAACATAAGAGATAAAAGGAGACAGAAAGAGAAAAAGAGGGAGGGAGGCAGAGTGCAATGTGGTAAAGTATTAACACCTGGGGAATCTGGATGAAGCTTATATGAGAGTTTTTTATTCTATTCTGGTAACTTTTCTATACATTTGAAATTATTTCAAAATAAGAAGTTTTTAAAATAAGGTTTAAGAAAAGATGTGATCCATTTGGAAATTCATGTTTTGAAAAACCAAAAGTTATAAATCAAACAGATCTTCACAACATATAAATCACAAAGGTGACACAGAAGAAAGAAAAATGACCAAAGCAAAAACTGACCTGGGTTCCACTATATGTTCTGCCACTAGTCACTGTAAGTAAGTCATCTAAGCTCTCTGGGCATCAATTACCTTATCACTGAAATGCGGGCATTTAATAAAATGGTCTTTAAAGTTCTTTTCCAATCTTAAAACTCTATAATTTTCAATTACTTCCAATGCTCACCTCCTTACTTCTCATACATTTTTATAGAGATACGTTTCATAAAATTTATTTTTGTTAAATTCTAAAATTTACATGGTTTTTCAATAAACTGAATAATCAATCTTACTGAATCCATTAATAAGATGACTCAAAATCTTGTCAATTTGGCAGTAGCCACTATACTCACATAATATCCACACCTCCTGGAATAGCAGATGATGATGTGTGCTCTTTGCTGGATGAAGAATCAGTAGTACATTCTGGCTCGGATACAGAATCACTGCTGCAGGGCTCACTATTTGGAGATGCATTTCTTTGAGAGGTAGTGTCAATTGCTATAGGTGTTAGCTCACCCTCACCGAATGCATCACTTATAAACATGCCTTCATGGATTAAATAAGCCACCTCTGTGTCCAGTGAATTATCTTTTGCAGCATTCTTCTGTTGTGAAATCTCTTCCAATTCTCTAGTCCTTTGGTTTTTGTCAAGAACTGAGAGAACAACACTGTGAATGATATTTAATGTTGCCTACAAGAAAATAGGACACACTTTTAAGGGACGTAAAATATCTCTTACCTGAAGTTCCCAAAAGAGAATTCTGTGCATGTAATTTTGGACATCTATAATCATAAATGAGTCAAAGTCATGTATATCAGAATTTCTACCGATCTTTTATTACATAGGAAAAGTGACGTGAAAAAGAACTGGCCAGGAGAAATGGGTTCACTAAAGCTTAGAAATAAACTTCCTACATTTTAACTAATTTTTAAAATGGAAATCTCCCTAAAATATGTTGCATATTTCTCTGACCTCTTAAAAAGGTTATTACACTAAACATAACTTGCCCGTCAGAGAATCATATACACTGATATGCCTGTCTAAAAGAAAAGGAATCTGTGTTACTTACCATGCCTAGCCCCCACCTCTCTTTCTCCTTTTCTCATATCTTCTCTCACTTATTCACTACTCTCCAGACATTCTAGTTCTCTTTCTACTCTTCCCTCATTCCAGGATTGTTCCCACCTCAGTGCCTCTGCTGTTTCCTCTATCTGGAATGCTTTTCACCTTGATCTTTGCACATATTTCCTTCTCATCACTGAGGTTCTGGCACCAGTGGTCACTTCCTCAAAGAGGCCTTCCCTGACTCTCCACCCAGCAACTCTATCCCACTATCCAGTTTTTGTAAAAAAACAAAACAAAAAAAAATTTTATCATTATGTACAATTATCTTCGTTTATTCTAGGTCTCCTTCTATTAGAATGTTAGCTCCATTCCATGACACTATAATCCTAATGCCTAGAATAGTGCCTGGCAAATAGGAGGTGCTCAATAAATATTGAAAGCTAGGCAAATGAAGAGTAAATTTATGTAAATTAATGTCTTTATGGACAATTAAGAAATAAAGGACTGCTTGCCTATTTTAACATTCACAGTTGCAGTCTCACAATTTGTTTCTCCCTTTCTCAAAACGCTTGGTTAGTTTTTTTGGAATCTACATGGTTCTAGTGAAGCAGACTCTAACTTCGGGTCTCCAAAATCAACAAAAGGATCTAAGCTAGTCTAATTAGTACATGGAACCGCCACAATCTGAGCTTAATTATTAGTACGGTACATAGAAGGGAGAATTGCAAAGAAATAAAGCCAAGGCTTGATGACATCAACAACCTCTTTATGAAGCACCTAAAGGCTGACCTACCTCTGTGTATTGTTTTAGTTATATGAGCTAATAAATCCTCTTAACTGTTTGAGACACTCTGAGTTGTGTTTCCTGTTATTTGGAACTGAAAGCATTTTAAATGCGTCAATAGCCCATATAGTATACCGAAGATAGAGCCTTCAAGAGCTTTAGGACCAAAGTGTCTACTATGGATACTGCATTTTTTTTCTTTCTTCATTGCTCACTAACTTCTTCTGTATTGTCAAAAACTTGCTGCTCCACTACTGCTGCTTTAATCCTCACTGCTGTCCAATCTTTGATATACTTAGTTCCCCCATCTTGTTTTGTGTCTTTTTCCTTACCTCTTCTGTCTTGCTAATTTTCTTTCTTAACTTTTTAAAATAAAAAGACATGATAGACCTATCCAACATCTATTCTACATCACTTTTCCCATGGTACAACAGCCATGTAATTTGGGTAGAAATAAGCCTACTTTCCAGCTTCAAGTATCAGTTCTAAATAGCCCACTCAGTGTACTCCCAACCTCCTTGCCTAATGTTTAGCTTAGAGATGAGAAGAAAATCCAGACTTAAACTAATAATTAGTGCACAGCATTTTCCTGATCACAGTGACTGGACAGGTGACCTAAACTGGTTCCATCAATTAAAGCCAAGGACTTTCATTTGATGACTGAAGAAGAAAAACTCCAGGTGAAAAATTCTATATTTGGCTTAATCAATAAAGGAATTTCATTTGGTGACTGAAGAAGAAAAACTCTAAGTAAAAAATAGAAAACTTCTAGGTGGTATAGAATTGTGGCAAATGTGGCAGACCTAGAACTGATGAAGCCAAGAGGAAAGAGAAAGGCAAAGCTGAATTGGAAACAGAGAAACTAAGCTCGAGAACCAAGACAAAACCATGCATGAAGCCCTTCCTAGTCTTGGACTTTTTTTTAATTCTCAGAGCCAATACATTCCTTGTATTGTTTAAACTAGTTTGATTTGAATACTTCATTCCTTTTAATAACATCTTCGCTTATACAGTTATTAAAATTTTCCACATAAAGTATGTCAGGTATTCTCCTAGGGATTCTTCTTTGCTGTTTTCACTGTATCTACACTTTTAAAGATTTGCTGATTATTTTTTCCAAGTCCAAAGCCATTCTTAAGAATGCCAGAAGACTGGTATCCAAAAAATAAGATTTTAAAATACATAATAGTTTCAACAGTAGATACATGGTTTACTTTCTGAGCTATTAACACAGTCTATAGACAAGTTCATGTTTCAAAAACACCAAGACAGCTAAGCCAAATATAATTTTCCAATTTTGAGAATGGAGTTAATGAAATATCTGGTAGCCATATTGATAACCATAATGACAACTGATATTGTCATTCTGAAATGACAGACTAGGATTATTTATCCATACAACAAAATGAAATTTAAAAGCTAAGAATTCCTTGAAAAGAAGGTAAGCTGCATTTAAAGGCTGTTACCTTTCTTACCTATAAAAATTAGCCTAATCTATAGGGTGCAAACAATAAACAAGAATTTAATAAAAAGTCAAAATACAATAGTAAAGAACAAAGTATGGAAGTCTTATAATCCTGATTTCAAAACTTACAAGACTACGGCAATCATAACAGCGTGGTATTGGCATAAAGAGTGACATATAGAACACAGAGGGCCCACAAATGAACTCTCACATATATAGTAAAATGTTTTTTGACAAGGGTGGCAGGACCATTCAACGCAGAAAGGTCAGTCTTTTCAACAAATGATACTGGGAAAACTGAATATCCACATGCTAAAGAATGAAAGTAGACCTCTATCTTATACCACCTATAAAAACTAACTAAAATCAATTAAAGGCCTAAATATAAGCTCTAAAAATATAAAACTCTTAGAAGAAAATACAGGGAAAAAGCTTCATGACACTGGATTTGGCACTGATTTCTTGGATATGAAATGAAAAACACAGGCAACAACAAAAAAATAGACAAATTGGACTACATCAAAATAGAAAAACTTCTATGCATCAAAAGACACCATTAACAGAGTAAAAAGGCAACCTACAGAATGGGAGAAAATATTTGCAAATCATGTATATGATAAAAGGTTAATATCCAGAATATGTAAAGAACTTCTACAACTCAACAACAAAAAAACCAAACCACCCCATTAAATAATAGGCAAATAAAATATTTTTCCAAAAAAGACAGAAAAGTGTCCAATAAGCACATAAAAAAGATGCTCAACATCACTCATCATTAGAAAAATGTAAATTAAACCTACAGGGAAATACCACCTCATACCCATTAGGATGGCTAGTCTCACAAAATCCAGAAAATAACAAATTTTGGCAAGGATGCAGAAAAACTGAAACCCTGCACTATTGGTGGAAATGTAAAATGGTACAGCTGCTATGGAGAACAGTGTGAAGGTTCCTCAGAAAATTACAAATAGAATTACTGTATGATCCAGAAATTCCAATTCTGGGGTTGACAAAAATAAGAACTAAAAGGGGACCTCAGAGAGATATTTGCATATGCATGTTCATGGCAGTATTATTCTCAACAGCCAAAAGGTGAAGGCAACACAAATGTCCATTGACAAATGAATGGATAAGCAAAATGTAGTATATACACATATAATGGAATATTATTCATACTACTCAGCCTTAAAAAGGAAGGAAATTCTAACATGCTACAACACAGATGGCACCTTGAGGACATTAAGCTACATTAAATAAGCCAGTCACAAAAGGATAAATATTGTATGATTCCACTTATATGAAATACCTAATAATCAGTGCACAGCATGAGTGCTCTATGAGTGAAACTCATAGAGACAGAAAGTAGAATGGTGGTTGCCAGGGGATGGGGGAAGTGGAAACGTGTGTGTGTGTGCGTGTGTGTGTGTGTGGTGTGTGTGGTGTGTGTGGTGTGTGTGTGTATGTGTGTGTGTGTGTCTAGACAGGATCTTGCTAGGTTTGCCCAGGACTTGTGTGTGCGTGGCTGTGTGTGTGTGTGCAGACAGGATCTTCCTAGGTTGCCCAGACTGGTCTCAAACTCTGGTCTCAAGTGATCCTCCTGCCTCAGTCTCTCAAGGTGTTGGGATTATAGGCATGAGCTACTATGTCAGCCCTATATTTGGTCTTTGTCCCCATTCCCTGGCATACAGCCTTGGAATCTCCAGAGTGGTAAAAATGTCTTCGTATGCTAAAGAGATGACAAATAGCCGAGGGCCCCTACATAGCCACAGGATGAAGGCTGGTCACCTGAAAGACTAAGGCAGGATTAGAGGGTTGGGACTTTCAGCCCCACCTTGGCCAGAGTTATTATTATTATTTTGAGACAAAGTTTCGCTCTTGTCGCCCAAGCTGGAGTGCAGTGGCGTGATCTTGGCTCACTGCAACCTCCACCTCCTGGGTTCAAGCAATTCTCCTGCCTCAGCCTCCGGAATAGCTGGGATTACAGGCATGAGACACCATGCCCAGCTGATTTTTGTATTATTAGTAGAGACGGGGTTTCACCATTTTGGCCCAACTGGTCTCAAATTCCTGACCTCAGGTGATCCACCCACCTCAGCCTCCCAAAGTGCTGGGATTACAGGAGTGAGCCACCACGCCAGGCCCAGAGTTATTATGTAATAGGTACAGAGTTTCAGCTTTGCAAGATAAAAAGAGTTCTGTGGATGGATGTTAACAGTAGCATAATAGTGCAAATGAACTTAATGCCACTGAATTGTGCACTTAAAAACAGTTAAGATGATGTTTTATGTTTATTTTTACCATGACCAAAAAGAAAGAAAAAATACACACTAAAAAAATACAAATAACAGCAACAGATCCTCAAGTTGTTAACAATTACTCAAATATGAAATTTATAAATCCCAATAGTTTATTATTTATCCATTCAAAATAAAAATACTATTGAAATATTCTGGCTGAAAATTTACCCTTTAATTTCTTTTAAAAAGTATAATACTATATCCCTGCACTTTTGGAGGCCAAGGCGGGTAGATCACGAGGTCAGGAGATTGAGATCATCCTGACCAACATGGTGAAACCCCATCTGTACTAAAAACACAAAAATTAGCTGGACATGGTGGCGTGCGCCTGTAATCCCAGCTACTCAGGAGCCTGAGGCAAGATAATCACTTGATCCTAGGAGGCGGAGACTGAAGTGAGCTGAGATTGTGCCACTGCACTCCAGCCTGGCGACAGAGTGAAACTCTATCTCAAAAAAAAAAAAAAGTGTAATACTAAAGTGACATATAGGATTGGATATATCTCAATATATATATCTTTGAGAAATAAATGCAACAATGTAGGAAAGTAAATTGTTAACCCTGGTAATCAAACAAGAAATTCAAATAGTCTATTCCTGTAATATGGTAAATTCTATTAAAAAACAAAACAAGTTTTTCTGATTATAAAAGTAATACTTCTCTTTGTAGAAAATTCAGGGAAAATAGAAAAGAACAAAAAATTTAAATGACATCTAATCTGACCAGCTAAAGAAAACCACCAAAAAAAAACCAAAGTTTCTCCTTGTTCTAGGAAGATAAAAAGGTTAAAAAATTTTTTTTGACATAGCTGAGATCACACTATATAAGTACATCTATATCTTGCCTTTTTTTTTTTTTTTTTTTTTTTTTTTTTTGAGATGGAGTCTTGCGGTACGATCTTGGCTCACTGCAACCTCCACCTCCCGGGTTCAAGTGATTCTCCTGCCTCAGCCTCCCAAGTAGCTGGGACAAACATGCACCACCACACCTAGCTAATTTTTGTATTTAGTAGAGACAGGGTTTCACCATATTGGCCAGGATGGTGTCGATCTCTTGACCTTGTGATCTGCCCGCCTCGGCCTCCCAAAGTGCTGGAATTACAGGCATGAGCCATGGTGCCTGGCCCTATATCTTGCATTTTTAACTGAATATCATAATGCATGTATTTTCTCCTACCATTAAAAATCCTTGGCTGTACATAATATTCCATGGTAAAGAATGTGTCAAGCATAATTTATTTTACCATTTCTCTATTGTTAGACATCTGAGTTCTTTCCAATTTTTAGTTATTTTTAAATTCTTCAATAAAAATGAACAGCTTGTAATTAACATTATTTTTCAGTGAAATAATACTTGATAGAATCACAAACTTTTTTCACAGAAAAAAGTACCATATTTCATGTCATCTGCAAAGATGTTGTACATAAGTACTAGTTTAAGTGGTCCAAATGTGAAAATGAGAAATTACAATTATAATAAATCACTTTTCATATAGCACATACATAAAATAATAACTCTACTTAGTTTAACTTACATAGCACCTTAAAGTGGAGTAACTACAGTAAATCCTCACTTAATCTGGATGATAGGTTCTGGGAGACTGTAACTTTAAGTGAAACCATGTACAGCAGGTTTTTAAATAACACTGTTTCCTTCAATGTTATTGAAAAAAACATTGAAGGAAACGTTTCACTATAATGATGAGTGAAAAAAATAGCTTTGGTATAAGTTGTTTCACTTAAAGTCATAGTTTTCAAGACCTATCCATAACATTGAGGACTTACTGTACTTTAAAAAATTACTGGCAAAAAGTTGGCCAATTCTACAATATGCAATGTAAGAGTTCTATATATCTAGACGTGCAATAATTGAAGTGTGTGATGATGAGATCATGGTCAGAATATAAGAAGTGAAAACATGGTTTAGTTATTGAACACCTATAGATACAAGTTTGTGTCTGTCACTATCAATAGGTAGGGTCAACATTTTAGAAGCAGTCTAAATTAAGCACAGTGAATCCCACTCTATAAAACTTTTGTGAACCTGATTGGAGAGCTTACACATGTGACTTAGCATTGCTCCAATGTGAATAAAGGGAAATTCATGTCATACACAAGTACCAAAGTCCCCTGCACTATTTAACATGGTACTCAGGAGATGCTGGGGATGTTAACTAGTACATAAAACACAATGCTAACACTTGACAACTCAAAGAATATCTAATTTCACAAATGGTCCCTTTTAACTGTTACACATGGTAATTCCTAATGATTGTATTCTTTTTTTATTTTTTTCATTTTTTGAGACAGAGTCTTGCTCTGTTGGCCAGGTGGAGTACAGTGGCACAATCATGCCTCACTGCAGCCTTGACCCGCTGGGGTTAGGTGATCATCCCACCTTGGCCACCCAAGTAGCTGGGACTACAGGTGTGCATCACTATGCTTGGCTAATTTAAAAAATTTTTTTTGTAGAGATGAGGTCTCATTATGTTGCCCAAGCTGATCTCAAACTCCTGAGCTCAAGTGATCCTCTTGCCTTGGCCTCCCACAGTGATAGGATTACAGGTGTAATCCACCGTGCCCAGCCTGTATTCTTCTTAAACCAAAACTATGACATGTTGGTGATTCAAACCAGTACGTATTAGAGTCTGACATCTTCCGTAAAATGATACGTGACCTGTTCTTTTTGTTATACTAAGTGGTTTAAAATTAAGTGGCTTGACTAAAGAGACAAAATAATTAAATATAACACATGATGCTTGATTGGATTCGTGCCAAAAAGTGAAATAAAAATGTAAATAAAGAATATTAGCAGCCAGGCGCAGTGGCTCACGCCTATAATCTCAGCACTTTGGGAAGCAGAGGCGGGCAGATCACTTGAGGTCAGGAGTTCCAGACCAGCCTGGCCAACATGGTGAAATCCCATCTCTACTAAAAATACAAAAATTAGCCAGGTGTGGTGGCACACACCTATAATCCTAGCTACTCGGGAGGCTGAGGTAGAAGAATCACTTGAACTCGGGAGGCAGAAGTTGCGGTGAGCCAAGATTGTGCCACTGCACTCCAGCCTGGGTAACAGCAAGACTCCATCTCAAAAAAAAAAAAAAAAAAAAAAAGTAAATTAGCAAGGTAATTTGAATATAAACAATGTATTTTAAAACACCATTATATCAACATTGACTTTATAGAAAAATTAGTAGTTTGGGGTGGTTTTGGGGTGTTTAACAATATTGTACCTCTAGACAACCTAGGAGAACAAAAAATCACCAGAGGAAATATTACTGTATAATATTTAATGTCAAGTAAGCATATTTCTTTTTAAGTTATAAAATTATAACTTATTAAATTCTTAAAATTGTCAAACTCTGAGGTACCTAAATTTTTATTTAAAACCAAGCCTCTTTAGAAAAATTACAAAAACAAACTGTGTTTTATTCTAGTTTGAGTCTTTATTTACATATTGTGTATCTAGAAAGCTGACTTAATTTTAGGGATATTCTGGACAAACTAATTTATAAGCTTACCTTCACTCTCTGTAGGAAAATTGTAAACTTAGAGAAAATATCCTTGAGCAGATCAAACCACTGGGGAAAATTCAACATTCTCATCTGATCTGCAAGCCTAGAAAAAAATAATTCAAACAAAAATAATGATTGTCTCTGGGCCAATATAACATCTACAAACTGGAAGAAATGAGAGTAAATACTATCTAGTGATAAAATGCAATTTTATCTAGATACCTAACTAAAATGTTGAAGAGGTAAATTACCAAAGAGTTATGGCTTATTTAAATATTTTTAAGACTGGTAAGTTAACTATATCATATATCAATTTCATATGAACAAGCTTTATGATCACTGAATGAATAAACCATAGAGAAATAAGTGTGAAGATATACTCTGGAATAAAAATGGAAACATACATCTCTCCCCAAAATTTAATAATCTGCTTTTCTAACTACAACTTCAAAAATACCATATGAGAAGTAATATGGCATGGTAGTTAAGAGCACTGGAACCACAACACAATGCCTTGGTTTAAAATAGCAGCAGCTTATTGGAATTGCTAGCTATGTGGCTCTGGCAAGTGACTTAACCCCTCCATGCTCCAATTTTCTCATCTAACATGAGGAAACTGACAGAACCTTCCTTATATGGTTGTTGTAAATATTATATGAGTTAATAAAACTTAGAACAATGCATGACACATTTTTAAAAGTACCATGTAAGCAGCAGCCAATATTATTTTGATGGTTGACACAAATCATTAACTTCAAGGTGAAAAAAAGTAATATAAAATATAATTCATCCCCTAAAGATATTTTACAGTACCAAAATGACTTATTACTCCAAATTTTTAATAAATGCAGCTTCAGCTAAGAGTTTATTCTAAAAAGATACTACAACACTTGATATACAGGAAGTTCTCTACTTATATGGAGAAAATTCCCTAGGGAAGAAGAAAAACTGACTCTCCACGTCCATCGAGCTTCTAATAGTGTCCCAATGACTTATGTTTTCCAACCACTAACAATTCTCTGATTATTACAGTTGGCTTCAACTAATTCTGAAATTGAGTTTTCCCTAGGTAATAGTGTGGAAATTAATACTCCATTCTGTGAGTTTGGCCCAAGAAAGTTTCACAGTTGTACATATTGCTATTCATATCTAAGCCAGTTAAAAGCATTTAAATATCCATATGAACCAGAAATTCAGTCATAAAATATTATCACTATTCTTCTTAAAATAATAGAATAGGAATTTTTCTTTTTTTCTTTCTTTTTTTTTGAGACAGGATCTTACTTTGTTTTGCAGGCTGGAATGCAGTGGCACAATCACGGCTCACTGAAGCCTGGACCTCCCAGGCTCAAACCATCCTCCTACCTTAGCCTCCTGAGTAGCTAGGACTACAGGCATGTGCCACCATGCCCAACTTATTTTTTTAATGTTTATTTTTGGTAGAGATGGGGGTCTCACTTTATTGCCCCGGGTGGTCTCGAACTCTTGGGCTCAAGCGATTCTCCCACCTTGGCCTCCCAAAGTGCTGGGATTACAGGTGTGAGTCAATGCGCCTGGCCAAGAACAGGAATTTCTAGGGTGAAAACAAAAAAAAAAAATACAAACATGGGCAATTCAAAATCATAAACTCAAACTTCTCAAAGCCAATTAAAAGTTGAATTTTAATTATATAGCTAAAAATTTAAACATAAGACTTGCTATGCCCCTGTAATGAATTATCTTCAATTTCACCTTTCCATATCTATGTTCTGTCCCTCTCCATCCTGCTCTCTGCTCTGGGAAACTAATATGTGGGCCTGGCCAATGAGGAGCCCTTACAAAGACTGGAAGGAGTAAAGGTACCTACTCCTCTAGCTCTCTAGTAAAGGTACCTACTTCTCCTGCCTCTTTCAAGGGTTGCCTCAGGGTGACTGCTTCCCTCTACTCAAGGTCACAGCTTTTTTTCAACTACCTTTCTCCTCAATTCTGTTAAGCACTGTCTTCATTCCGCACTGTCACTTATGATTTTCCTACACCCTGCTCACACCTTAGTAAATAATTCCTTAATGAAATCTACTTCAAATTATTCTAATTTGCATCTATCATCTTTTCTCTGACTGATAACCACCAACCTATATATTTATACTTACTTCACAACAACATCTGTGTCTATTTCTTCTGTTTGTGAAACTTTATTAATCACACACTGCAAAATTTAAGAAAAAACAAAAACAATTTGATTAATTGTCTTTCAAATCCTAAGTATTCCATGTTCCATTTGTACATTAAAAAAGCCCTTACTATATGAACAGACACTTTTCAAAAGAGGACATATATGTGGCCAACATAACTGATCATTAGAGAAATGCAAATCAAAACCACAATGAGATACCATCTCACACAAGTAAGAATGGCGATTACTAAAAAGCCAAAAGTAACAGGCGCTGGCAAGGTTGTAAAGAAAAGGGAACACTTATACACTGCTGATGGGAGTGTAAATTAGTTCAATCATTGTGGAAGACAGTGTAGCCATTCCTCAAAGACCTAAAGAGAGAAATACCATTCAATCCAGCAATCCCATTACTAGTTACATACCCAAAGGAATATAAATTGTTCTATTATTAAAGACACATGCACACGTATGTTCACTGTAGCACTATTCACAATAGCAAATACATGGAATCAACCTAAATCCCCATCAATGATAGACTGGATAAAGAAAATGTGGTAAATGTACACCATGGAATACTATGCAGCCATAAAAAAACAATGAGGTCATGTCCTTTGCAAGAACATGGATGGAGCTGGAGGTCATTATCCTTAGCAAACTAACACAGAAACTGAAAACCAAATACTGCATGTTCTCACTTATAAGTAGGAGCTAAATGATGAGAACACACAGACACATAGAGGGGGGAACAACACACAGTGGAGACTATTGGAGAGTGGAGGGTGGAGGGAGGGAGGAGAGAAAGGACCAGAAAAATAACTAATGGGTACTAGGCTTAATACCTGGGTGATGATATAATCTATACCAAAAAAAACCCATGTCACATGTTTACTTATGTAACAAACCTGCACATGAACCCCTGCACTTAAGATAAAAAAAAATTTTTAAGGCTCTTACTGACTACAATAATTATTTTACCAGATTTTTATCTCTTATGTATCTCTTAGTGTCTGAAAAGCTGATTACAATTAGCCAATTAAATAATCATTTCAGAATATGTTTGAATTGTACTAATTAAAATAACCTAATATTCAAAACTGTTCAAAATCCTACACCAGAAAAGCAGAACTATAATACTTAGGAACAAGGTGTAAGCCCCATATTAAAATCCCAAAAGAAATTAATATTAGAAGTTACATTTCCTTGTGATACATGCAACAGTTTAAAATTAAAAAATAAATGCTTAGATTTGAAGTCTGGGAATTGAAACATACCAGTTTTTAGAAATTGTTTAAAATATATATACAGAAAATTGTACAAATTATGTTTACAGCTCAATACTTTTGTACAAATGGAGTACATCTGTGTAATCAGAACTCAGCTCATGAAACAACCTTGCTAATACCCAGAGCTCCTCCCCTATTCCCCTACCAGTTACTAGTTCCTCCCAAAATATACTATTGTCCTGATTTTTAAACCATAGAATAATTTTGCCTGCATTTCAGTTTTACATAAGTGGAATCATACAATGTATACTTTTCTGTGTCTGGTTTCTTTGGCTCCACATTATGTCTATAATATTCATTTGTTATTCTGTGTAATCTATTCATTCTCATTAATGTATAGTATTCCACTGTATAAATACATCAAAATTCTGTTTATCCTTTCTACCGGTGATGGAATTTGGGCTGTTTCCAGTTTTTAAAATTACCAATAGTACTGCCAGGAACATTCTCCTGCTGTGTTTTGGTGAACTTATATACATATTTCTGTTGGGTGCATACCTAGGAATAGAAATGCTGGGTCACAACATGTATGCAAATTTGGCATTACTATATATTGGCAACAATTTTTCAAAGTGGTTGTACCAATTTAAAAATACAGTGTTTTAATCAGTGCTTGAAAGAGGGGATGATTATAATTTTTTTTGCTTATTTAACTTTTAAACTTAAACTTTAAAAACTGATATATGTACATTCAACCTAATGATAATCAATTAAGTCTAATAAATACCTTTAAAATTATATTATCTTTTTCATAGATTAAAAAACTGAAGTTCAGTGGATAAGAGTTATCTGACTAAAAAAAGTCAAAACAAAGATCAGGGAATACTGAAGAACACATGGATTCTAGTTTATAATTTCTTAGCGATTAGGATAAAAAGGAAATGAACATTTGTCTACTGCTGGTGGGAGTATAAATTGGCAAATCTTTTTAAATAGGAATTAAATTCTATACATCAAATAACTTAAAAATACTCTTCACTCTCTAACCAATACTTCTACTTCTGGGAATCAGTCTAAGAACAAACATTCTTAAGTATGAAAAACAAAATAACTTTATACCACAGATGTCTGTCACAGTGAAATTTATTGTATTAAATTAAAAACAACCTAAATATTCAACACAGAGGAAAAGTTAAGTAGATTTAACATAATGTTAATGGGACTTTACACAATCATTAAAAATGATGTTTCTGAAAGCTTTTATAATAATATGAGAAAATGCTTATGATTGTAACTGAAATATATGTATAAAATCATATACACATAATGACAACATAAGAAAATCAGTCTACCTAAGGAAAAAAGTCTACAAATAGAAATATTCCTATAGCAGTAATCTTTTGGCTGGTAGGGCTATGTTTTAATTTTTCTAAATTTTCAGTTTTTAGATAAATGAGCTATATTACTATTACACTATATATATTATTACTAGGATAACATAAAAATAAACTTCACAAAGGTTCCAGACCAAAATATATCAAATAAAAATGTACAATTACCTGTTTAATGATATTCTTTGCTGTAATAATCATTTTTTCACCATAGATTTCTAAAAAATTAAGCTTTCTTTGTTTTAAAAGTCCAAATACAAGAGATACTAGTCTTTCCTGTTAAAATAAAATAAAAGTATGTAACTTGACATTTTAAATATGAAGTAATTTTACTTAGAGGTAGAAATATTCAGCATCAAGAGTTCTGTTTAATCCTCAGATCTCTATCCTGCACAAAGTATTTTCTAGCAGCCTGAAAAACCCCTCCCACAGCAATCTTACCATGAGATTTTTGGAGTCAGTGTTCTAAAACAGATAAATCCTATCCCACCACAGTGAACCAGTGAAGCTGGTTTTCGGGCAAAACAATACAAGGGTATTTTTTGTTCTAGTTTCAACAAGTAAAAAATATCCTTCTCACACCCTGACGACCCATAAATACTCCATGGGCCCTGTAGGTTTTTTTTGGTTTTTGCTTGTTTGTTTTGAGACAGGGTTCTACTCTGTTGCCAGGGCTGGAGTGTAGTGAGGCGATTACAGTTCACTGCAGCCTTGATCTCCCAGACTCAAGTGATCCTCCCACCTCAGCCTCCCAAGTAGCTGGGACTAGAGGCATGCACCACCACACCTGGCTAATTTTTAAATTTGTTTTGTAGACTCACTGTGTTGCCCAGGCTGGTCTCAAATTCCTGGGCTCAAACGATCCTCTAGCTTCAGCCTCCTAAAGTGCTTGGATTACAGGCCTGACCCACTGCGCCTCACCCCTGTGCTTTGTAATGCATAGTCTAGCAGACTGAAATAATGACCTAGACTCTCAGTGGGAAGTCAACTGCTAACATCTACAAAAGTTTCTTTACTTAGGCGGTTATCAGGGTTTCTGGGATTTTTTACTAGTTGTTGTCAGTGATTAACACTGAGAATTTACCAGCTAAGTGAAGCCTGGATATTATGTATTTGTATATACATATATAAAAAACATGTTCATAATAGGTACTCAGTAAATCTGAATGATGGGTAATTACCATATGATAACGATCAATTTTGTTTACATCTTTTTTTTTGAGACAGGGTCTTGCTATGTCACAATCATGGCTCACTACAGCCTCAAACTCCTGGACTCAAGTGATCCTCTCACCTTAGCCACCCAAGTAGCTGGGACTACAGGTGTGCATGCACCACTACACTCAGCTAATTTTTTTATTTTTTGTAGAGATGGAGTCTCCCTATGTTGCCAAGGCTGGTCTCAAACTCCTGGGCTCAAGCCATCTTCCCACCTCAGCCTCTCAAACTGCTGGGATTACAGGCATGAGCCAATGCGCCCAACTATGATCATTTTTTATAAAAGACAAGCTCCAGCACTCGCACACATAAACACAGAATATAAATTAATTCATCCTATATCTGTATTTTTAACTTGGTCTGTAAGCTCATTTTAACTCTAATTTCTAATTAAGCTATACAATTATTTTATTCTCTAATTCCATAGGATAGTGAACAATTACGGTGCTTGCTAAAGTCACGTAGCTAGTGAAGTACTTCATAGGTCTGACAGCCCTTGAAATTTAAGATAATTTTGCTTCCTATAATCTGAGAAAAATGTGTTCTAAGCCAAGACTGTTAAGCAATGGCATCAACTTCATTCCAGTTAAAACACATACCTCTTCTAAAACTTGACAGTCATCTTCCAGTGGTCTATTTAAGTCACTGTGAGAATAAGTAGAAAACTCTGCGATCATCATTTTATCTATCAGTTTTTCTAATTCACAAAGCTGTGATCCCAAATGCCTAAAAAGGAAGAGAAAAATGTTATATTTATATTCACTAAAAACTACAAATTCGCTCCACAATCAAGGGAACTAGTAGGTAAAACTTCTCCAGTTGACAGTACCTGTGCAATAATGCAATGTTTTCAAAAAATGAAGTCCTTTAACTTACCAAAACAACTGCAAACGTTTCATCTTCTAAATTCCATTTTTCTCTTTACAGTTGACCCTTGAACAACATGGGGGTTAGAGGCACCAAACACCAGTGCAATCAAAAATCTGTGTATAACTTTTGACTCCCCAAAAATTTAACTACTAATAGCTTATGTTGACCAGAAGGCTTACCAATAACATAGAGTCAATTAACACTTTTTGTCTATATTATGTGTACCATATACTATATTCTTACAATAAAGCTAGAGAAAATATGGTACTAAGAAAATCCTAAGGAAAAGAAAATACATTTACTATTGATTAGCTGGAATCAGATCATCATAAAGGTCATCTTCACATTGAGTAGGCTGAAGAGGAGGAGGGAGAGGACGGGTTGGTCTTGCTATCTTAAGGGTGACAGAGGAGGTGGAAGTGGAGGCAGAAGAGGCAAGCACACTCAGTATAACTTTACCGAAATGCATTGTAATTTCTGACTTTACTGTTTCATTTCTCTAAAAATGTTTGTTTCTATATGGTACCAATCCTTCTCCCACCATTTGCTTTAGTTTCAGTGCCCATATCATAGAAGAGTCCATGTCATAAAAGAAGTCAAAGGCAGTCTTGAATAATGGGAACTCTACTGCCAGATTGTCTAATGTCATCTTGTTTTCTGGCACTGCTGCTTCTATCTCTTTTTCCTCATTGTCTGGCATTGGTTTGAGAACACTCATCTCCGTCAAGTCATCTTCCGTTAATTCCTCTGGTGTGGTATCTATTAGCTGTTGAATTTCTCCAAGATTCTTATCTTGAAATCCTTCATTCCTCACCCTTTTTTGTCACATCCACAATCTCTTTAATGATTTCCTTGATTGTCTCACAGCATCTGCACTCAGTTTTCTCTAACAGGAATTTATTGTTTCGGGCTTTACGGTCTTCCCAACTTTTTCTATAACAATGACGGCATCTTCAACAGTGTAATCCTTCCGGACTTTCGTGATGTTCTATCGGGGTTCTCTTCCACAGCACTGATAATCCTTTCCATAGAGTAGTGTGTGTAATGAGCTGTAAAGGTACTTATGACTCTCTGATCTAGAAGCTAGATTAGAGATGTTGTGTTTGGGGCAAGGAGACCATTTTAATGCCTCTGGTGCTGAATTCATGGGGTTCTGGGTGGACAGGGGCATTGTTCAACACGAAAAGAACTTTAAAAGGCAGTCTCTTACTGGCAAGGTACTTCCTGACTTCAGAGACAAAGCATCAATGGCACCAATCCAGAAAAAGCATTCTCATGCAGGTCTTTTGTTGTATAAGCAGAAGACTGGCAGCTGTTATTTATCTTTTCCCTTTGAAGCTTGTGGGTTAGCAGCTTTACAGATAAGGGCAGTCCTGATCACAAACCTGACGTCATTTGCACAAAACAGTAAGAGATAGCCTATCCCTTCCTGTCTTAAATCCTGGTGGCTCACTTCTCTTCCTTGCTAATAAATGTTCTTTGTGGCTTTTTTTTCCCCCAGAGTAGGGCACTTTTGTCTGCATTAAAACCTTTCAGGTAGATATTCTTTCTCCTCCATTATTTTCTAAATGGCATCCAGGAACTCATTTGCTGCCTCTTTGTCAGCAGAAGCTGCTTCTCCTATTATCATGACATTTTTTTAAGCCAAACCTCTAAAATTATCAAACCATCCTTTGCTGGCATTAAGTTCTGTAGCTTTAGATGTTCATTTTCCTTTTGCTTTAAATTATCACTTGATATCTTAGCTTTTTCTCAAATAATTACTTAGAGTCTATAGGTATGCCTTTCTCATAGTAAGCCTGCACCTACATGAAATCTGCATTTTCAATAATGGATAAAAAGGTACTTGCAGAAAGAAAAGGTTTTAGTAAATGCTGTTGTAGCTGGAGTGAGGACTTCACAAATTTCCTTTTGTTGTTGTTGTTGTTGTTGTTTTTTACAATCGTGGGCAACCACAACTGTAGACCCCAATCTGCTATACACATCAAGGAATTAAACTTTTTACTGTAAATGTCATGACTTCTCTCTGCTTCTTGGGAGTACTTCCAGCATCACCAGTGAACTTAGTATGGGTCCCATGGTGTTATTTAAGGTGTATAGTATGTATTAAAAACAATAAAAACCATGCAAAAACTGTTAGAGATCACCTTTTACTGTGATACTCAATTTACTGGAGAGAGGAACTGCTCAAACATAGATGACTAGCATCACTTTGGCTCACCACAGCAGCAACAAGGTGGTGGTTATGAAATTATTACAGTGGTACAATATATACCACAGTTAGTTTTTTGCAGTTATGATTTAATACTGCATGAGTGGGGCCATGTACAGTCTGTGTGCAAGTTTTGATAAATTTTAACTTTTTAAATAGTGCTGTGTTTTTTGGTTTTTTTTTTTTTTGGAGATGGAGTCTCGCTCTTTCACCCAGGCTGGATGGAGTGCAGTGGCGCGATCTCGGCTCACTGCAGGCTCCGCCCCCCGGGGTTCACGCCATTCTCCTGCCTCAGCCTCCCGCGTAGCTGGGACTACAGGCGCCCGCCACCTCGCCCGGCTAATTTTTTGTATTTTTTAGTGGAGACGGGGTTTCACCGTGTTAGCCAGGATGGTCTCGATCTCCTGACCTCGTGATCTGCCCGCCTCGGCCTCCCAAAGTGCTGGGACTACAGGCGTGAGCCACAGCGCCCGGCCTTGTGCTGTGTATATTTTATGGTAGTAAATGATAAAATAGACTAGTACCTACACATATTTTATGCATTCATGGCATATATATTTCTAGGCTATGTGGTAAGTTTTTTCAAACTTTCACAAATCTCCAAAAACTTTTCCAATATATTTACTGAAAAAAAATCTGTGTATAAATGGACCCACAAGTCCAAACCCATGTTGTTCAAGGTCAAAGGTGTACCTTTAGCCTCCCAATAAATGTGTTCTAGAAAACCTGGTTACTGGGTATATTTATGATTGTTTTCCACAGACAAAATATTGACATTCTAAGTCCTTTCCTTATTAACCATTTACTGAATATCAATGGTGGTAGCTCCCTAGTCATTCATTTATTCAACAAACATTTGTGCCTACCCTGTGCTAGGCCCTGTTCTGGGTGCAAATATAAATATCTGAAGGACTATATGTACAGACGGACTCAATTCAATCTTTCTTATAATCAGTTTGTGCAACATCCTTTAGGTCATTAAACTGAAAGTCATTGAAACACAAGACTGAAAAATGTAAGGATGAAGTACTTTCATATACAAAGGGATTTCTGCCATACTCTCAAATAGCTGTGTAAAAGCAATGAGCTAAAGAAGCCTAGATAACCTAGTTGGTCCAAAGAATTGCAAAACTTAAATGAAAGAGCCCAATGGAAAATATGTTTATATCTCAGGGGAAAAAAATGTTTTAAGCTCTATTTTAAGGGACAGTTTTAAAACATTTAAATTTTATATTACATTAAAATTTAAAAAACATTTAAAATATATCTACACTATATTTACTTGAAAAACAAATCCTTAATATTGGCAACTATATTTACTAAGAAAGATGAGATATAACACAATTTTTAAAAAATTAGTTAAGGGCCGGGCGCGGTGGCTCACGCTTGTAATCCCAGCACTTTGGGAGGCCGAGGCGGGCGGATCACGAGGTCAGGAGATCGAGACCACAGTGAAACCCCGTCTCTACTAAAAATACAAAAAAAAAAAAAATTAGCCGGGCATGGTGGCGGGCGCCTGTAGTCCCAGCTACTCGGAGAGGCTGAGGCAGGAGCGGAGCTTGCAATGAGCCGAGATTGCACCACTGCACTCCAGCCTGGGCGACAGAGTGAGACTCCGTCTCAAAAATTAGTTAAAACCATTTGACCTTTTGGGTAGATGCATTATTCTTCTTTTATAAACAACATATGGTAAGTAGGAGTAGTGATAATTATGAAACAAATCTGATAAGTGAAATAACATATAAGTTTGCATCTTACAACATGAAAATTATATTTCTTATAGTTAATAGACTAAAAAGGTTCTCATAAATGGCATCAATATCTTACAGTAGACTAATTTAGAATATATCCACCAGTACAAACTAAAACATTGTCACAAGAGGAATTTGGCAGTATCTAGCAAAATCACAGAGGAATTTTGACCTAGGAATCTCACTTCTTAGAATCTGTCTCAAAGATGCATGAGCAAAAATACCAAAGAACATACATTAACTGCCCTACTATTGGTAACTGTAACAGAATAGAAACAATCCAAATGCTGACCAATGGGGAATGGTTGAATAAATCACAATGCATTTATTTTAAATAGATATTACCCATTTTTAAAAGAATTGATTAATACCTATACATACAGCTACAGAGCATTTTTCATTATTTCCCCTCCAGGAGCCTTTTCTAACCTCACACACACACAACCCCATGAAATTTTTATTTTTATTATTTTTTTTAGACAGAGTCTCCTCTGTTGCCTAGGCTGGAGTGTAGTGGCGCAATCTCAACTCACTGCAACCTCTACCTCCCAGGTTCATGCAATTCTCGTGCCTCAGCCTCCCGAGTAGCTAGGAATACAGGTATGTGCCACCACACCCAGCTAATTTTTGTGTTTTTAGTAAAAGACAGGGTTTCACCATATTGGCCAGGCTAGTTTCGAGCTCCTGACCTCAAGTGGTCCACACGCCTTGGCCTCCCAAAGTGCTGGAATTATAGGCATGAGCCACGGTACCCGGCCACCCCTATGAAACTTTAATGCCACAAATATATTATGTATCTGTTTAAGTACTATGGCCCTTTGAAGGGTCACAAACCATTGTTATATTCAAGATTTTTTTTCACCTTTCAAGAGCCAATGTTTGCCCTCTTGAGGTAGTATCTCCCATTGAGAATGCATGCTGTAGAGCATGTACAATATCCAGAGTATATTGTAAGGTAAAAACAGCAAGGTGGAGAACAGTATGTATAGTGCGCTAACGCTTATCTAAGATGAGAGACAGACGGATGGATAGATATAAACTAAAACTTTTAAATGGCAACTTATGGTAGGGGTTGTAGGGTAGAAAAACTGAGGTCATACTGATACTTCCATTTAAATTCAAGACTATATGGTTTTTACTTCTTCAATCTTACGTATGTATCTCCTTTTAATCAGGCTGAAAATTGTGATTACTAATGACACTAACATAATTCCTCATTTGTTTTATCCCACAACATACACAGATTATCTCAGAACAATATTATTAATACAAACAATATAGGACTTTTTTCTCTTCTTTTCCTTAAGATATATCCCATATGAAATGAACAGTTAAATTATTGTTTTAAAGTCACTTAAAAAAGAAAATTATTTCCCAGTTCTGTCCACTACAAAAGCCTAGAAATAATGGCCAATCCAGTAGCAAGAACATGCCTACTACCCAGATGGATTTCTAAATACTATTTCCTACTGAAAGAAAGTAGGGCTCCCTAGACAAATGGCAGATTACAGGTCTGGGGTAGAAAATGTATACTATAAACATCCTGTCATAACACAAAGTAAGAAAACTGTCAATAACTACTTAGGAAATCATGTCAAAAAGACTCAAGAATGAACTGGAGGAGGTTCCTACAAATGATAATTCAATTTGAACATTGATAAAAATTAAAAAGCAAAGAACTTAAAACACTTTGCATATAAATCCATGTATTTATAATATCTTTAAAAATTCATCAGTTATCTTTGGAGGATGCTAGATTTCCAATCCGTTATTTTGAAAACAGCTAAATAAAGGAAAAGAATCTAGCATTTATCCTGTCTAATCTTGTAAGAATTGTCCTTCAAAGGGTGACCAAATAATTGTTATAGGGAAACACCAATTCATAGAAATATTCCAGTGAATAAGAAAGTGGGATAGAATTAGAGTATCATAATTTGTAGCCCACAATTAATGACAAATCTAGACAACAATTATTAAATGGCTGCTAATCATCAAAAGAGAGACTTTTCATGCTTCTTGACTGAAATACGCACCACTGTCTATTAGGTGCTCTTGTCAAAAAGTAAAATTTAAAGCTAATCAAGCTTTTAAATCTAACTATCAATTACAGAGAATACAGGTGAAAAAATAACATGCTAAACATGGAAACACAGTTTACACAATCCAAACTATGAGAAGCACTATAAGACAACCCAGTTTCTTCGATTAATATTTTGAAAGAAAATTAGAATGGATAACTATGGATCAAAAAACACTTGAGACATATCAACCAATTGCAATATACAGATATTATTTGGACTCTGATTACAATAAATACACTGTAAGAAAGAATTTTGAGACAAACAGGAAAATCTGAACACTGACTAGCTATATTTGAAAATATAGGATTGGCTGGGTGGAGCCAAGATGGCCGAATAGGAACAGCTCCAGTCTCCAGCTCCCAGCCCCAGCGACACAGAAGACGGATGATTTCTGCATTTCTGCTTGAGGTACCGGTTTCATCTCACTAGGGAGTGCCTAACAGTGGGTGCAGGACAGTCGGTGAAGCGCACTGTGCGCGAGCCGAAGCAGGGCGAGGCATTACCTCACTCGGGAAGCGCAAGGGGTCAGGGAGTTCCCTTTCCTAGTCAAAGAAAGGGGAAACAGACGGCACCTGGAATATCGGGTCAGTCCCACCCCAATACTGCGCTTTTCCAACGGGCCTGGAAAACGGCACACTAGGAGATTGTGTCCCGCACCTGGCTCGGAGGGTCCTGTGCCCACGGAGTCTCGCTGATTGCTAACACAGCAGTCTGAGATCAAGCTGCAAGGCGGCAGCGAGGCTGGGGGAGGGGCGCCCGCCATTGCCCAGGCTTGCTTAGGTAAACAAAGCAGCCAGGAAGCTCGAACTGGGTGGAGCCCACCACAGCTCAAGGAGGCCTGCCTGCCTCTATAGGCTCCACCTCTGGGGGCAGGGCACAGACAAACGAAAACTCAGCAAGAACCTCCACAGACTTAAAGGTCCCTGTCTGACTGACAGCTTTGAAGAGAGTAGTGGTTCTCCCAGCACGCAGCTGGAGATCTGAGAACGGACAGACTGCCTCCTAAAGCGGGTCCCTCACCCCTGAGCAGCCTAACTGGGAGGCACCCCCCCAGTAGGGACAGACTGACACCTCATTCAACCGGGTACTCCTCTGAGACAAAACTTTCAGAAGAACTATCAGACAGCTGAATTTGTGGTCTCACGAAAATCCGCTGTTCTGCAGCCACCGCTGCTGACACCCAGCCAAACAGGGTCTGGAGTGGACCTCTAGTAAACTCCAACAGACCTGCAGCTGAGGGTCCTGTCTGGTAGAAGGAAAACTAACAAACAGAAAGGACATCCACACCAAAAACCCATCTGTACATCTCCATCATCAAAGACCAAAAGTAGATAAAACCACAAAGATGGGGAAAAAACAGAACAAAAAAACTGGAAACTCTAAAAAACAGAGCACCTCTCCTCCTCCAAAGGAACGCAGTTCCTCACCAGCAACGGAACAAAGCTGGATGGAGGATGACTTTGATGAGTTGAGAGAAGAAGGCTTCAGACGATCAAACTACTCTGAGCTACGAGAGGAAATTCAAAACAATAGCAAAGAAGTTAAAAACTTTGAAAAAATATTAGAAGAATGGATAACTAGAATAACCAATGGAGAGAAGGGCTTAAAGGAGCTGATGGAGCTGAAAGCCAAGTTTCGAGAACTACGCGAAGATTGCAGAAGCCTCAGTAGCAGATGCGATCAACTGGAAGAAAGGGTATCGCTGATGGAAGATGAAATGAATGAAATGAAGAGAGAAGGGAAGTTTAGAGAAAAAAGAATAAAAAGAAATGAACAAAGCCTCCGAGAAATTTGGGACTATGTGAAAAGACCAAACCTACGTCTGATTGGTGTACCTGAAAATGATGGGGATAATGGAACCAAGTTGGAAAACACTCTGCAAGATATTATCCAGGAGAACTTCCCCAATCTAGCAAGGCAGGCCAGCATTCAGATTCAGGAAATACAGAGAACGCCACAAAGATACTCCTCGAGAAGGGCAACTCCAAGACACATAATTGTCAGATTCACCAAAGTTGAAATGAAGGAAAAAATGTTAAGGGCAGCCAGAGAGAAAGGTCGGGTTACCCACAAAGGGAAGCCCATCAGACTAACAGCTGATCTCTCAGCAGAAACTCTACAAGCCAGAAGAGAGTGGGGGCCGATATTCAACATTCTTAAAGAAAAGAATTTTCAACCCAGAATTTGCTATCCCGCCAAACTAAGCTTCATAAGTGAAGGAGAAATAAAATACTTTACAGACAAGCAAACGCTGAGTGATTTTGTCACCACCAGGCCTGCCCTAAAAGAGCTCCTGAAGGAAGCACTAAACATGGAAAGGAACAACCGGTACCAGCCACTGCAAAAACATGCCAAATTGTAAAGACCATCGAGGCTAGGAAGAAACAATAGCAACTAACGAGCAAAATAACCAACTAACATCATAATGACAGGATCAGATTCACACATAACAATATTAACGTTAAATGTAAATGGGCTAAATGCTCCAATCAAAAGACACAGACTGGCAAACTGGATAAGGAGTCAGGACCCATCAGTGTGCTGTATTCAGGAAACCCATCTCACGTGCAGAGACACACATAGGCTCAAAATAAAGGGATGGAGGAAGATCTATCAAGCAACTGGAAAACAAAAAAAGGCAGGGGTTGCAATCCTAGTCTCTGACAAAATAGACTTTAAACCAACAAAGATCAAAAGAGACAAAGAAGGCCATTACATAATGGTAAAGGGATCAATTCAACAAGAAGAGCTAACTATCCTAAATATATATGCACCCAACACAGGAGCACCCAGATTCATAAAGCAAGTCCTCAGTGACCTACAAAGGGACTTAAACTCCCACACAATAATAATGGGAGATTTTAACACCCCACTGTCAACATTAGACAGATCAACGAGACAGAAAGTTAACAAGGATATCCAGGAATTGAACTCAGCTCTACATAAAGTGGACCTAATAGACATCTACAGAACTCTCCACCCCAAGTCAACAGAATATACATTTTTTTCAGCACCACACCACACCTATTCCAAAATTGACCACATAGTTGGAAGTAAAGCTCTCCTCAGCAAATGTAAAAGAACAGAAATTATAACAAACTGTCTCTCAGACCACAGTGCAATCAAACTAGAACTCAGGATTAAGAAA